>NW_014333573.1:79136-85943 GCF_000341935.2 Cephus cinctus
ATCCAGGCAATTCTATGAATTCCTGTGAGTGTTCCGGAGGTGTAGTGCTGTGTGTTGGTGCAGTGTCCACCAGAGTGTCCTTGGGATGCAGTTGACGGCCTCCACGGATTAGCTGCCCCAGCTCCGGTGAGTCTCCCAATTTATTAATTGGTGAAGGGATCTCGATAGATAGTTAAGATTCGTTCTGATACGTTTCCGTTCGTGTATCCAGTTGCGTTTGCTGATTTTACGCGTCCCCAAGAATCGACAGGACCCGTTAAGCTGTCGCCTCGTCCGATAGGTTCCGTCAGAGCTCTCGTTCTTGGTGGAGTTGGGCCTGTTCCACCCCAACTGCCAGTTTATACCGGCTCGTCAGTTCCTGGTGAAAAAAGAATTGGCTGGGGGCCGCCTGGCTTGCGGATGCACGAACGACGAGTGGACGGCCGAAGGTAACGTCGGTTGGTTCTCGAAGATAGTTCGTTCTCGTATGTTTTGCTATCGGTGTCGGGTCATAAGTTAAAGAATTACGTTAAAAACTTTATAGACAGCTGACGGCGCGGGGATTAATTTGTCCTGGTTATAAAAGAAGAGAAAATTCAGTGATCGTGAGCAAATATAGTATTATTCAAAAACATTGGAATAACTGAGGTTAGACCCCTTTTTCGATTTCTATGATAAAAGCATCTTCACGTGACACGATATTCCTGAATAATCCTGTATGTTCTATATACATAGATATATATATGATAACAACGCTATAGAGAACGGCGTAGGAAAGCAGCTATCAAATTTCAAATTCGAGATTAAGCAAATATTTGATTCCGTTCATCTCGATGAAAATGATGTGTGTGTGTGTGTGTATCAACGATATTGCCGCACTGTATGAATCATGTTGACGATACCTGTTATTGCTGATAAAAAATCTCCCCAGCCGTTCAATCAAATATTAATGAAAAATAGCAGCATATCCATACTTGCTTCATCATGACAATTGACATTCCGTGTAACGTTTCAATGTAAGCCGATAAGCAAATGATTTCCATAATATGGGACTGCGCTTTCTCGTAGGGTCCCTAGAATGACTCCTAATAGAAAAAGTCTCCAGGGACGAGTAAGGCGACGGAACGAGGGTGCCAAGGGGTACTTTAGGCAGGTATAGAAGAATTACCAAGGGGATGAAAACCATTCGACTCGAATCTCGTCCGTGCGTAAAGTTACATGCGAGTAGTTCGAATATAGTCATTTGAAAATGTTTAAATGTTCTCCCAGCATGCATCGGCGCGTGTGAAATATATGAAGGTTGCCAAGTGAAACAGAGTGAAGTTTGACGAAGCGACAAGGGCTGGCGGTCACCAGTGTTGCCATAGGCAGGAGGAATTGAAAATGAAATTCGTGTGGCAACTCGCACTGGGCGTGAAAGCGGAAACGTTAGGAAGCTTTTATCCCCCTTTTCCGCTTTACATGCAACCGCGCATGGATTTCGCCGGAACATTGTTCTCGGCGGCAATGGAGATTCGTTCGAAACCGCCTGGCTCACCGAAGGAAAGGGTAACCCTTGCCATGAGCCCATTTCATGAACTGCAGGTGCTAGAGAGAGAGAGAGAGTGGAGGTTGAGCTCACGTTGAAATTAACAGTCCCGTAAAAGGTGAGCTTTAAAAAGATTTTTTTAAATATCATGCAACGTTTAGATACCCTTTTGATACTGTGCTTACCTTGTATCTATAGAGTGGACATCCTAATTCCACAGCGAGGACGGCGTATCGGCCGTTTCCTGCCGGGATGCTCACAATACGCAGAGAGAAGGAGACAGAAGAGAGAGAGAGAGAGAGAGAGAGAGAGAGAGAGAAATATTCTCGGAGCATTGCCAAGGTACCGCTCGCAAAATACATCGTCCGGAAGTAGGAGCTTTCGAGCTTTCGAGTTGCCACAGCTCGAGAGAGAGAGAGAGAGAGAGGAGGAGAGACATCGGTTACGAGGCAGATGAAAGCACCGGAGAAATAAGAGCTTTGCCATTTCTTTACGGTTAAGCAGCGTTTTTTTATTTTATTTCCGCTTAATTTTATTGAATTTATATTTCTTCGCCTTCACGGCCAAAAGCTTCTAGAACATTATACATTATACGTGGATCGATATTATGTTCATGACAGTGATTCTCTTTAAGCGCGATACTCGTTGTCTGACGTTGGGCAACGTCACACGTTATATCCACCGTGCTATTGCGACCGGAAAACACACTTCCGGGATAGTGCAGTTTTTACTTAGAAGACCGAACTTCGCTGCAGATTGTCCGCAGTGCATTTCGGGTAGTGCAGAATGCACCGCGAGCGGCGGATGTATATTAGGCGGATTCGCAATAGCGGGAGCGGCGAAAGGTCAGGAACTTGATAAACGAGGCTGTTTCTCTGCACCCTAGGATATCCTAGGGGCTCAAACCCCCCTTACGGAGTTTAGCGCACTTCCTATACAGGGAAACGGGAAATTCGAGTATGGTTCCCGGGGGAATTCAACCGGTTAGATTCTTCCTTCAATGTTTTTCGTTTCACCCCGCACCGTCCCGACGTCCCCTCGACGCCCCTTCCAACCTTAACAACAACAACCCTCTGGATTAAAGGGTTACGCCACTTTCTACAATTAAAGGGTTGTATCTCTTCTCAATGAATTTCGTACGAAACTACCTACTACGTGTATGCATGACGTAATCCGCTGTTACAGTCGCTTACGACTCTTGGTGTGTTTCGCGTCGTCTTTTTTTTTTTATTATTTTCTTCTCAAAGTATCAAATCCGGAAATTTTGTTCTCTTCACGGCATTAGTCAACATTTTTTCTAATATTGGTCTCCAGTTTGACACGGCATTTCGGATTATCGAAGTGCCACTTGCCTGCGATATATAATGCTTCTTTATTCTTGCAAAAAGGGGATCGTCTGGACTAAAATCCCAATCGTAATTTTCCTGTTTATTACTTTCGCTATATATAGCACTAGCAACGTTCATCGTTGCGAGATCTTGAGTGAACTGAAAAAAAAAATAAATACGGATTTGATCAAATTGTTACCAGTTGGATTAGATAAAATTTACGCGCCGTATTGTATGTGTTTATAATATATCCATTTGACTTACGCGTATGTTGTAGATATATACCGCTGGTCTTATGATAACAGTACCTACTTTGTTACCAACGGTAAATTCTGTTCTGACGTCAAAGAAAACTTCAAGGTTACGAAACTGCACTGTGCTGTACAGAGTTACTTCGCTCTTTGAAATAATTGTACTTGTACCACGATTATCTACTTCTAAAGATTCAATGTCCATCACGAATCCGTCCTCGTAGTAAGCATGTCCTACGAGTTCGTGTCCCCAGGTAGTGGTGCTGAAAATTATAACGCACAGTCTGGATTTGACCATTGAGATATTATGAGCGAAAAGATTTTCTTCGTAGAGACAACGAAAATTGTCTTTCTCTGTATGGCGAGTTGAAATTTCTATGGTAATCTACCAAAAGCTCCTGCAGGGAGACGATGCGCAAGAAAAGGGAATAACGTGAGAGGCACGTCGATATTTCCATCGCCCTCGAGAGTTACGACATTGAGAGTCTTGAAAAACAAAGTGAAAAATTCGCACGAGAAACGTTTTCCAATAGGACGTACCCAGTAACTCGTGGACAGTCACGTTAAAAAACAATTTTCAATCTCGTTACTTACTTGTACGCCAGATCGTAATCGCCTACTGGTAAATTCGAAAAGTCGTTTTCGACTAATTGATTCCACACGTCTTCGACGATTTTACGTAAGTACTCGTCCCCCTGGGTAACGTCAATACTACTTGCACGGCTGTTCGATACGTATAAATATAGAAGCGTGAAAATGTAAAAAATGAGCTTCATGATTCTCCGTGCCTCGAAGTATACCGAACAGCTGACTGGAGCCGAAGACTGTTCAACTCGGAATTTTATCAAACCTCGGCATTCAATAAATCATTTGACGCGAGCCGATAAACGATAGCTATGATTGTAAATATCAATTTAAAAGTCTAGACTAGAAAACATCAACGAAATATCAATATCGCTTGAATATACGACGAATATCGCAAAATTAACTTGTCGATAAGTTCGCAAGGACAGCGCGGATGAGATTAAAACTTTCAGTAAATTTCAGTGACTCGCGTATTTCCAAACTCGGCCAATTAGGAGCACCGACTTTCGATCTCCGCGTTTCTCCTCTGCCTCGCCCGCGCTGAAGCCGTGAAGAAGTCGATCGTCAAGTCGAGCGTAAAGTCTGCGTAATTCGTTAGTCTGGGGATGACGTTTTCTCGGAACGTACAAAAAAAAAAAGCCACCGACTCAATTATGCAAAAGTGACAAATTATGCAAAGTACTTGTAGGGTCTGACTTGACAAGCGAAGGGAGTGGCGGCAGAGAAGAAGTGAGCGATGGGACTTTTTTTTGTCAGCCGAAAACTCATCCCCATTTTCATCTCCGCAAGAGTCCCTGGAACTAGTAGAAATTCCCTCAAATGACAGACAATTTAATTCCGTATGACAAGCACTCGTCACGTGACGTATTTTTAGAAAATTTTTTTAACCCTATTTGTACAATATATATACATACACTCAGATAATACATACTGTCGATAATAAAAAAAAAAAACAATACACCATACATCGTATACGTGGGTATTCGGGAGTATTGCATCATCCGAACGTGGCTCTACCGTGTTAGAATATTAATAAAAATTAAATGGACAGAAACAATTTTAGGTGATGCACAACCATATGTATCATAGGCATGTAAATTATTGACTGTATATTTAATCACGTAATTTTATTGATATATGCATTATAATACGTAGGTATATATATATATATATATATATACAGGTGTAACAAGTGCAAACGTAGGAGGTTCCGATAATAAGGGCGGGCGCGTGGCCATTTATTCCCTGGATGAAGTTCTTGTAACGGAAGCTGCTTGTACAGGTGTAACAAGTGCAAACGTAGGAGGCATGTAAATTATTGACTGTATATTTAATCACGTAATTTTATTGATATATGCATTATAATACGTAGGTATATATATATATATATATATACAGGTGTAACAAGT
Organism: Cephus cinctus; assembly: GCF_000341935.2. Classification (NCBI taxonomy): domain Eukaryota; kingdom Metazoa; phylum Arthropoda; class Insecta; order Hymenoptera; family Cephidae; genus Cephus; species Cephus cinctus. The sequence continues at coordinate 84,217 of NW_014333573.1, forward strand.
GCAAACGTAGGAGGTTCCGATAATAAGGGCGGGCGCGTGGCCATTTATTCCCTGGATGAAGTTCTTGTAACGGAAGCTGCTTGCCACTTCCAGGCTTCCTGTTTGACTGTTTGTAATTTTACGCTCGATATGCCATAAGCTTTCTGACATGATTCAGGAGTGGCATCGGCTGTTTACCAAAGAGGATGCCAGCGGAGATATTTTATTAGTAGGATGCCACAAGAGAAACCCCGAGGCACCGAGGTTAAATTCACATCTTCATAGATAAATCCAAATCGTCGCTCTTCCGGTTCCGCCTTTCCTTCCGCCACTTTTCGTACCTATATAATTCTTCATAGCCGCGTAGACCTTTACTTCCTGAAAGTAAACGAACAAACTGACTGACTGACAAATGGAGACATATGGGCATGCCTCTGTTTATATATCTATGTATATATACACAAAGAATCCAGACTATCTATTTACTGCATGCTAAAGAAACTGTCCATGGTTCCGTTTCTTGCATTGAACTTTCTACAAATCGTTCGCCCATACGTTCCCTGAGAACTCCGTGAAACTTTTTCCCCAGCGTCTACCGAAAGTTTTCCTGTTTTACGGTATTATGAATCCCAGCCGTTTCCGGAAATAAAACTGGTCTTGGTTCGCCTACCATTAAATATTCGCATATCGATTTCTTCGTTGGTAGGCACATGCTCGTAAAATTCGTATCTGTGTAGATATGTATATTCTTTTTAATCAGCCGACACATTGGGGATGAATTGAATTAAATTGTTATTTTTATTATTTTATTATTAAACGGATAAAAGGTTTTTCCTATACACGGTAACGAGATGAACGTCAAACAAAAAAGAGATTATTGGTAGAGAAAGGTTTGAAAGCATGCGGGCAGTATTATTTTCGAAGATACATATAAATTTTGTGAAAATGAATTTTTAATATCAATGACGTCATCCTGGCCGTTCACCAAAAATTCCTTGTCATCGTATCCACTTTATATTTTATTTCACGTCGTATCCCATCGTACTTATACAAATAATAACAGAGCCCAAGATATACTGGAGATGGGTAAGAGATGACGAGTGGCAAGAAAATATGGCGATTGGTAAATATACCTATGTATATGCTTCCAAAGAAAAGAGAATCTTTCGTTGACGTGCAGCATCACCTGGACTTGTCGTCTGCCGAGAAGAAAATAAACGAAGTAGAAACTGGACGGCGATGGAAGATTGAAAGTAAAAGAAAATAATAAAAAAAAAAAAAAAAAAAAAAAAAAAAAAAAAAAAAAAAACAACACTATAAGACGATGGTCCGGACAGTTTTTACGGAGTCTGTGTGTACCAAGAAGAAAAAAACAACGAATGTAGAGAAAGACAGAAATCATCAAAGACCAAGGTAACGAATAAAAGGAAAGAAGTGAAAACCGGGTACAAGGAAAAGCTCCAGACGTCCTTCCCATCGTGCATAATTCAGATTCGCGGTACTGGCTCCCGGAAGATAAACTCCAGGCAGTATTTTATTGGCTAGTTGACTTAGCCCGCATCGAGGGGGTAATTTATGTTTTGAATATGCTAAAACTCCACTCATAAATATGAAACTAACGTCACGTGCCCGAATGAGATAACGAAAATTTTCGCGGGACAAAATCACCCACCCCCTTTGACCCACCAGAGCCAAAAACTTTTGTCTCTATCTTTTTTTGTCACGTTACCCCCCCCTCTCCCCCTCCT
>NW_014333573.1:86175-90621 GCF_000341935.2 Cephus cinctus
CTCCCCCTCCTCTCCCCCCTCTCCCCCCAATCACCCTTCACTCCTACCAAAACTCATCCCTCGTATAAACGTAGTCACGTAGCTCGTACGAGTTAATTCGGCGACTTTTTCTTAACTAGATAAATTTTCGTCCGAGCGGGCGTCTCCACGGCCTCGCGACGCTCCCAGGACGTCGGTATGACGGGGAACGAGGTAGCTGCGTAATCGGATCAAATAAATTGATGGATCGATTGCATAGCTGTACGGGCACAGCCAAAATCCCAAAGGCATACCCCCAGGCTATAGCGGAGGTATTCAACCATTCACCTGGCGCAAGGGTGATGCTGTAAAATAAATCTGAGCAACGGATTAGCTCCTGGCTGTATAAGTTCCTCGTGCGCGTGTATACACGTGGGGATTTTAGTAGAGTGGTATACGCGATATTTTCTAGTGTTACCAGCATCGCTACGCTCGGATATCCTCGTTGACGTTAATGCTCGTTCAAATTGCTTTTGGTGTGTACCCATTTTTCCAGCAGTCAGTTACCTATTGGCTTTGTTATCTATACGTAATGTGGATATGATTCTATTTAAAAGTTCTTCCACGTCACTCGTTATTTGTATTCTCTAATTGAGAATCTACCTCAGAGCTACGAACGTATAAAATAAAGCATCGAATTAAACTATATGCTATTTTACGTTTGAATATGTTTTACAAGCTCGATGACTATTTTACAGCATCCCGCTTTTACTTTGTATCGTTCGATTGGCACGTGTCCGTTCGATTCCCTTGTTATTAAGGACCGGTAGCTATCGGCTTTACTATCGTGATTGCAGTGTTATCGATCCTTCGATTAAATATAGTCTTACAGTTTTTTATCCCCTTTCTGAGGTATATCATGCAATTTAGTGAAACTTCTTCGAATCTCCTGAGGATTATCCAGTATCCGACGAGACTGTAGATAACTTTGATAGATACGAACTGAGTTAATATCGAGATGACGGAGATACAGTAACAATTTTTATGACGGTCGTTATCAGCGGTTATCTTCGACGTCGACCTTTTTACTATTTACTGAAAAGTTTTGTCTCCCTCTGTGATAAAAAAAATGCGCGCAATTTCCGAGTATGCTGTATCTGGAAAATATAAAAGGTTGTAAGATTTGTATATGTATACTTGCACGCCAGCATCTTCCACTCGTAAGCCATACCTGAATCTTGTTGCATGTGCATCAAATCGATTGCCAATGTTATTAATGCGCTGGGGAAAAAAACTAGTCGATCGACCAAATTGCCCGCGAGAAATTTCGATAATGGTTATTGGATATTGGACTTTTGAGTCGTTTAGTTAAACGCAGTGCACTTGAAACTTGCAGTGCATTCAAAATTAATGAACAAATTAAACAGTGCGAGGTAAATCATATATTATTGAATCGACGGATATTCGCGAAACAACGTTAGGGGACCTTTCGAAATGAAGTGCACGAGCAGCAAAACGCAGCTTCGTATTATGAAATTAATAACGAGTTTTAAAAAAATTCTATTCGATCGACAACAATTGTTAACTCAAAATTCTGTTTAATACCATTAACTGAAGCTAATGATATAAAAAGTAATATCAACATTAAATGAAAGTATGAAAAATTTTTATTTCCTACTAAAATTAATGTAATTAATGCATATACATTATATATCTACTTGTATAATGTCCCTGTATTTAGCATTACATTGGAAAACGTTATTCTCACTGAAAAGTAGAATTGAATAAATTTAATCCCATAAAATTTTCCAATATAATTAAAAGCATCCAGGGTCTTTATAATAACTTCATAATTCGCTTGTACCAATAAAATAATAATAACGACCACGATATTAATTCGCGAGCGAGCACGTAAGGTTGGTTAACGAATTACCTTGAATTTAACGAATTCTTTATAGCGTCAGTAAGTGCGAGAGAGACAGACCAATAGGCGTGTAATTGCATTGAACAGAGACAGATAGAGTCAAACTCGAATGTAGCTTAATCTACCCGCTATTTGTTCTTCATCCATAGGTACACGTGGTAAGCGAAATATTCATTAACATCAAGTAGCCAGTCCTACCGTACTAAATTTCCACATTTTCTTTTTGAAAATAAATAACTGTTATTGGCATACGCCTGTATAGCGTTAAAAAAAAAAAAAAACGAAGTTCGAGTCTCCAATTAAAGATAAAGTCGCAAATGATATGAAGAAAATATTAATTAATCATCTAATGGGACGTGCAGCAGCAGCCACTTCTATTGAGAATGCACCAAGAATATGCTGGTAGGTCTCAACGAGTGCGAAGCCTCTATGTACACAGTCTGCAGACTTCAAATGTAGCTGGATGAGATAGGTAGCGAGGTGTGTAGACACGTCGGAGAGAGAAAGAGAACAAGAGCAGCAGGGTACACGTCGTGGAGTTGGACCACGAGTTATCTAGAGCCGGGATTGCCGAGTCTCGCTGGGTTTTTCAAGATTAACGTGCACTCTCGTTGCATTCCATTAGTTTACACGAGAGTAAATACGGGTCGGGTTGGGCGGGGGCCGTTTCGCTTCCCGCGAAATGATCGCTCTCGCTAGAAATAACGGGACCCCCCTGACGCTCGACGCCCGTATTTACAACTAATGAAATATACCCATCGATCTGTCAGACGCCGAGCGATTTGGAATACAACAAATTGACTGGATATTTTTTCCCGACTCCCAGCCGTCATGGACTTGCCCGCGAAATTCAAATAGAGCGCTACTGCATTTCAGGCCCAGCCCGTATCGGCGAACCGGTCGTGGGTCTAGCCCACCTAACTCACGTGGACCTACGGTGCCTGAACTTTGAGTCCTCCACGTAACTCTATACCGTATACGGTTATAATGGAACGGATGTTCAGCATTTGCATCAGGACACGGGAATATCTTCTTCAGGAACACGAGTCGCGTTACGCAACGGGATGGTAAACGGTCAAAGGAAGTTGAGAGGGCGTTGTTGTATGAGCTGGGGGGTCTCTCTGGTGAGCCTAGCGTGGACTGCTGAGCTTTTATACCTGTTTGCATAGCTCGGGGCTTCCAGGCGGCGTGGCGCTTGTATTCTCTACGGCTGGTGCATCGCTTTCCGCCTCTTCCGGTTCTCCGCTGGATTTCTGCATAAAACAGGCAGTTCGCGCGCGCCTCTGCGACACCCCGTATAACTAATACCACGCTAGGCTTGTTTGTAGGTGCAAATGCCCTCGCCTATCTAGGAAAGTCATGCACGCGAAGCATTGACTCCGCGTGTGTGTATTCGAATAACGAATAGCTGCCTCACTTCCGGTTCCCGTGTCCGCCCACCATTTATTTCACATTTACATTCCTCCCCCGAGGCCAGGAACAGGTTCGAGCTTCAAAAAGGCCAATATCGATTCCGGTATACCTAGACCCTTCGCGTCGTACGGAACTTTCTTCCGGGTAAAATAGAATAATACGAAAATTTAGAAACGGCGAAAACAAACGCTGCAAAATTAGGATAAAGGAAATCGAATAAATATTTCTTTACCTTCAAAAACCAGAGTCCCTTGATATCGTGATAAATTTACGAGTATACACGGACGGGACGAAAAGAACTAAGGGTAGCACGTACAGTGCGAATTAATGGAGCGGCAGTGTACGAAGTGCATGAAAAGTTGAATTTCGTTTGAAATCGTATTAATGCATTTACGTAGCCTAGGAGTAAAGGGGTAGTACCAACGAGGCGGTTCAGTTCGTGTTTCAACCCCTAGGGCATCGTTCTGGCACACGAGCTCTCGGCCGGAGTCTCCATAAACCCGTTTGCCTTTAGACCTGTGTAATTTAAATAGACTGAATATTTTCAGCGAGAAGCCAACCACGAAACTCTATTTCGACGTGGCGTATAAATATATACATACACGTAATATTATATCATTATATCTACAATGTATACAAACCATCTCGTACCTTAACTACCGTTCTCCTCAAAAATCGTTCTATCTACAACACACTCATCCTCTGGCCATATTTCATTTTACCTAAGCACAGAGTATACCGAGTCACTCTCAAATCACGATATATGTACCCGCGTAGCTCAGACAGCAGATATATATATATATATTATGTATACCCACACGCCATATATATCCATACAGCCAAACGGAAGTGTCTCAGTAAAATTTGGTGAATCCCGCAACCTCGTATAAGTGACGGCGGTGGGTAAAAAAAATAGAATTTCGTAATTCAGGCACCTATCCCATACCGTATAACGCAAATGGGTAGATAAACCGAAGGCTGACCTCGTGAAAAGAGGGGTTGTAATATTTTTCGAGCCATTCGACCAATCTGCACGTTACGATGGGAGGTAGTTACGTAATAGAAAAACGCTCGATGACCGCGTGTGTATAAACGTAAAATAAAAGAAAAAAAAAAAAAAAAATTCCCTCGATATTTTCTTCCCATAAAAG
>NW_014333573.1:90936-102844 GCF_000341935.2 Cephus cinctus
GGTGTAAAACATGTCGACGCAGAGTCGTTAAAAAATTGTAAGCACCCTGACGTTACGTGTGTCAGGCGGTAGTAGGAAGATGATGGCAAATGACGGACAAAGGTAGCAGGGAAGAGGTTGACGATGAGTGAAATATAAAATAAGGGATGAATCGCATGGGAGGGAACAATATGACTGAAATAACTTCCCTTAATGCTTGGTAAGAAGAAAAATAATTATTTCAGCGATCCCTTCTCGTGAGTCTAATTGCTGGAAAAAAATTGTCCATAATTTTTCATAAGTATTCGCGAGCACCCCCCATCTTATCCGGAAGGGGATGGAAATTCAGTATAAGATGCTGCCAACAGCGCCACCATCCCCTGATTGCAGTGTCCCCTGCTCTGGATGGGTGGTTCCATATCCCGAGCTCAGTTCCGTGGTGCATGGGGTGCATCGAGAGATGCAGGGGGATGCAGCCGGTCTGATATTGCATTAAAATTTACATAATGGCCGAGTTCAGCCACCCACTGCTGTACCAAGCCTCCGTGAGGTAGGTTAGGTATCCTCTGTACTCGCGTTATTTTATTTTCATAAGCTTTTTTTTCATCTCTGCCCATTTTTTGCTTTTCACTTCCCTCGTTCCTCCGACCCCTTTTTTGTCACCCCCTACGACCCTCTTAAATACATATTTTTTGCTTCTCTCGTTCCGTCTCTATCGCGTCAGCGCGAACGTATCGTTGCTTCGAATTTAGTTCGTCTCCGGTGAATTCCTGGGCAGATCGCAAGCTCGTCTGCCGCTAAAGCTTTAGACAAATGCCTTCACGGTTGATTAAAGCACGCCTATGCGAGGGAACTCACCGAAAAATAAAGTTTCTACGTCGCTGAGGATAGCTCCGATATGAAACGCGGCAACGAAAGAGGCAAAGGTAGCATAACGGCAGAGAGAGAGAGAGAGAGAGAGAGAGAGAGAGAGAGAGAGAGAGAACTGAAAGAGGAGGAAACGAGAGAAATTGGAGAGAGCGAAGAAAACTCGGCAGTTTGGTATACGAGCTCGTATATATTTTCTAACCTAAAAAGCTACTACGGTGTACACGCAGTTCTATGTATGGATATACGCTTATACTGATTTCAGTCGTTGAACGAGCTAGAGGAGAATGACGCTAGATGGCGGGGAGATGTTTTTCTAAAAAATTGTTCACTTGCCTAATACAAGGTAATACTCTGAAATTCTATCAGAAAGGACGACCTTTGACCGTCTTCAGGAACATCCTCACAGCTGGTCCTGTCGCGCACGTCCTTACGTAAATCTTGGTGAAAATGACTACATCGGTGCGCAGTATATATTTATATACGCGCTCCGACAAGCTTCAGCAACCCCAACTGTCAGACGCAGAGTCTTCCTTGATTTTGGCTGCATATAACGTCTCTTAAGAGACTGCTGTTACGCGAAGCGAATAGCAGTAATCAGTGCCTGTTAGGTATGAATCGTTTTCCAAGCTACGTTAACCTTACCGAAGGCTGCGAGAACGAAGGCGAAAGATCGAGCAAAGGCCCCGAGGATATTGTACCGGCACTCGCCGGCACCCTTTTACCAGCGTCTTATATACACTGTCCAAACCGTGAAGCTTTCTCTCTTTCTCACTCTATACAATATATATATTTCTCTCACATACTTTGTCTCTCCTTTTCTCCAGCACTGTGTCTCTATGTGCTTCGCCGTGGCTCGCCCGGGTGAGAAAAGCTCCGAGCCAATACCGCCTTTCATCGCGTTTTTCCAGGACATTACCCGCGAAACATTTCCGTCCCGTGGAAACTCATTTCCACGCTTCTCCAGCAGATAAGGGCGCGTGAGAAATAAATAAGGGCGTACCTACGACCTTCCAACTTTTTACTCGTTTCTGGGCCTTTTCTAACCTCCTCCGCCGACGGCAACCAAACCCTCATCTCGTCGTACGATATTTGGTACGTTTAAACATTTTTAAAATCGTCTGCTCTTTCTTTCATTCATCATACACTTTTTCCCTTCCTTTTTCGCTCTTCATCGATAGCCGATTTGGTCTAGTGGTTAGAGTGCCGAGTGCCGTGTACGGAAGGTCGCAGGTTCGATCCCATCCCGGAGCCGATTTTTTCTACGACCAGCAATCCTCAGTACCTAACTTCGGTTTTCCTTAGATCGACCCACGTTATTTGGAGACACGATTTTTCAAACGTACATTTCAGCCTGGACCAGTTTACATCCAGATTGCATCTTCACGAACTTTTCGGAAGTTTCAAGCCGCCGGCTGGAAACGCAATTATTGGTGCTAATAAAATAGTGTAAAGAAACGTACATCATCTGTCTTAGAGGCCTTTTAGGCTTAGGTTCGTCCTTTCAATGAATCACTATCTATGAAGTCACCTTATCTTCATCACTCTCTATCACTCCCTTATGGTTATTCCTTTATTGCAGCTTCCTCGGTCCCCTTTGCAACGATCGACTTTCGACTCCCCTTTAATTTCCGCCATGAAAGTTGAGACCAGAGACAAAGGCTGAGGGGTTCCTTAGCTCGCGGAAGCTTTTCGTTGAAGATTGGAAATACGTCAAGGGCTTCTCCGAGGAGCAAGGACGAGTTTCAGCGGCATGACGTGCATCGGAAATTCTATATGGTTGTGGATGAATCCTGTCAGAGCTGAGAGACTATAGTATATACATACATATATATATAAAAAATTGACAAGGAAACAATGTGGTATTGTCGGTATAGACGATCCCTTAGTTTATATATTTACTTATTTACTTGTATTTATCCAGAAAAGAGTATCTACACTGGTTCGGTACGTGACTGGAGGTCTAGAATTCTCTGACAAAGACCCTAACACAATAGCCTCCCGATTATCGTAGATCTTCCACCGCCATGTCAACCGGTCCTCATATTATATGTATATCTACCTCATAATCCATTCTCTACTATACCACCATCCTCTGGCCGAGCCGAAAACTGGCACGAATCACGAGCTTTAGGCGGAAAAAGTTTTAGGGTCACTGCTATGGTACTATGTTATAGCCACGGGCCGAGCTGCGATTATCACCCGAGATTATCGTGCCGGAAATGCCGGTAAGAATTCCTGAGGACAATGAAATTATACCAAAAGGATATATCTATTCATGTACCAGTATATATATAAAAGCACAGACCACCAGATTGCAGGTATAGAGGGAAATTCTAAATGCTGAATAGATTCTCAATAAACGTGAGAAACCCGCGAGTATCCGTAAACCGATGTAATGCCAAGTAAAAGCAAGGTTGGTCATATCCGGGCAGCGACTCCGATGCTCTACGTGATATCCGGTGAGGCCAGAAACAGGGGGCCCGCAGTAATAGCACTGGGCTGTTTATTGCGGCATCGCTAAAGGCAGTAACCGTCGGCAACGGGCATCGTCCGCGGTATTGTACGAGAAACGAAAGTTATTGCCATTTTCTCCGAGCAACTTCAATAACGGGGTTTGCTTCTCAGCCCTGGAAGAATCGAAGGAGCCTAGCGTAACCTGCACCCCCTTTGGGTAGGGTAGGTCCAAGTGGTATAAGAAGGTGGGATAATAACAAAGGGAGGCACCCCTTAGCGAATTACCAGCGTCCAACTGTCAATAACTGTCTGGTCAGGTTTTCGGAGACTTTTATTGGGAAGAAATGGGCCCGGCGAACGTGCGAAAGAGAACGGACACCCCTTCGGGGTCTAGTTTGTCGATAAGTTATTTTGTCTGCTTATTATTTCTCTATAGCAACACGGACTCCATGCTTGGACTATAGGGGCTGTATGGATCGATCAGCTTGGTACGAGCTAGTAGCGGACGAGACTTCATTAGCTTATTAAAGTGGCCTGGACGCTCTAATTACCGTAATTAGACAGTGTCACGAGAACCGGGTACAGGCTGTTTACACTATCCGAACATAGTGTTATAGATATAGGTATATACGGATTGTGAATTTATAACCCGAGGTTCAAGGTTATACGTTACGGTTTCCGTAAAGGGGTGTTTTATAAGGGACCCTTAGCAATATATAACATCTATGGAAGATAGAGAGAGAGAGAGACGGGGGGGGGTGTTAGGGTGTAACTATCCTGTCAATTTGTCATTATCAACCCTGACGGTCGACATTCTTACGGCCCTGGCTTTCGTTCCGTTAACTTCCCTTTATTCAGAAAATTCATCCCCTATTCTGGGCGAACGTGGATGTTGTAATTCTTACCTAGTCACGTGCGAAACTCTCTGCGCCCTTAGTTCACCGTAAACGCGTTAAAGAGTACTCCGAAGGTTGAAGGGTAGTGGGTGGTAGGGCATTGGGAGGGTGAAAAAGAAAGAAATACCATCCCCTACGAATGGTACGCGTGAAAAGTTTCACGGGCTGGTGAACAGCCATAAAATTGCCAAGTGTCTTTTGGTTAGACGCGAGGGAGGATGAAAAAAAAAAAAGGTTTTTTTTTTTTTTTTTTTTTCCCCAATAAAAAGTATCCCCAATTTTGGACTTTTTCGAAGGATTCGTTCTACGAGGGGTGCAGTCGCTAGGGTAGCTAATATATTTTCTTAGCCAGGGCGTCGAGGGCTGTTCCTAGCTACCTCTACACCATGTGTATAGGTATGCAAGGCGAAGTGCAGTCAAAGGACTTATTGCGCAAGTTTCGTTCGAGTTTACAGACAGCTTACGAGGGACGGCTGCAAAATTTCCGCGTCTGACTCGGCGAAATTGAATCCGCTCTCCGGGGAAATGTGTTTCCCTGCGCCTTTCCTGCGAGCGGAGAGTCCGCGTACTGCGTTTCCCACCGGTCCGAGGAAACTTGATTACCAAATACATCCCACTTACTCCGTAACCTGCGCGGAGGGTCTGCTATACCTTCGAACCTTCTAACCTTTCTTGCGTCCTGCTAGACCCCCGTCTGTACTATACTGGTACGCTCGCTACCACTATGGCATTCCCACTGGACATCGTTCCTACGTGGATACTGGCCTCCACGGACCGCTGGTTACTACCTTAATTTATACGCGGCTATCTTCAAGAAAGAATTCGGGGAATCCCCTTCTGGTTAACTTACGAGATTCTCACGTGGATTTTCGTTGCTCCCAGTCTTGTCATATTGTACGATCTTATGAATGGACTGACTGGGAAAGTTTTCGGATAAACGGAAACTTTCCCAATAGGATTCACGGTGGCACTGTGGTCTCGCCAGGGATAGTCAGGTGGTCTTTTCCACAGGTATATTTTTTGCGCTGCTCGGGACTCTCCGAAGGGATATCACGATTATTGGAGTAGGTGAGAACGATTACTGCTGGGATTTCAAGAGGGATCCCGTCGATGCGTCCGGAATAGTTATTACCAGGTATATCGAGAATCCCGGAAAATCGAGTATCGATAGCTCGGGAGGTTTCCGGTCTCGCGTGGCTATCTTCGTTCATAAGTTAATTCCAAAAGCTTTTGGCAGCTTGACTTTGCTTTCTTCTGGCTCTCGGTTTAGCTTTACTGATCTCTACTCTCTCTCTCTCTCTCTTGCTCATTGTTTTTTTTCTTCCTTCCTCCAACAAAAGGAAACAAAACTTTCCGTCGAAACTTCGACGCAAGAAAGCGCCGCCGCTTTTCCGAACTTCAGCTAAAACGAGCGTCGCCTATAAATAAGATCTTCGCGCTCGGTACCGCGGAACACGGGAACTCGAAGTGGTAAGAAAAAAATAAAAAAAACTGAAGAAGAAGAGGAAGATCAAGGCAAGGCGGAGCTGGAGGAGGAGGATGAAAGTATAACAAGAGAGAAAGCTAGTGGAGGATACAAGAGGAGTAAGGAAAGTAAGAGACAAAAATATATATATATAAGAATCCTGAGAAAGACTGGGTGGGTTTTGGGGGGGTGGGATGCAGAGGAGAGCCCTTCACTCATCCCGAAGAGAAAACTCCGTCGGTTATTCTCAGACAACCGTGGATAACGAGGGAATAAAACTTTTTCTTGCCAAACGCCCAGACACCCCTAGAAAGTATCCTCTACTCCCTTCTGGCTAAGGGGATGAAAGTGGCTACGGCTAGAACAGGACCGTTCCTCGAACTGAGATTTCTCATTAAAGTAACGTGTAATCGGCGGTTCAGGGATTAAGAAACAAAGAGAAATAAAAAGTCTTAAGGGAAGGAAAAAGAATGGCTGGCAGACAGGGATGATACGAAAAGGGGGAAAAGGGTATGGCTGATATTACACGGTGCGTAGGGGAGACAAAAAGTAAAGATTGAACAACTATGGGGAAAAAAAAAAAGAGACGGAGCATTTTGCCAGGAGATATCGATTCAGTCTATTGTGTCGAGCAACAATAGGCTTTGCACCCCTTGGAACACTACGGAGAGCAGGGAGAAAGTTACGGCAAGAGCAATGACAACAACCGGCATCTACCCACCGTGACGATAATTATTAGAATACCTGCGATAATGGATATCGCGATGTTAATTAATTTACAGCTCGATGCTCGTATTGTGCTTCGGGCTGCATTACGCAATACGAGAAAACAATAGGGGAGCACCGATCGAAAGCCAAGCTAATTATTGCTAATTAGCTGACGATCGAAGGTAGATCAAGGGGCGGCAGCAGCTTCATGGACACTTTGTAGCCCTGTTGTTGCGATGCTAACTCTGTGTTCCGTTAGGGCGGGTTTTCACGTGAGATCAGGTAGCAGGTCATTTTGACGCGCGGGGCGAAGAACAGAAGGGGAAAGGCTCGCCGAGGAAAGAGTATAAAAGCTTCTAGAAGGTTCGCGACTCCGTAGGGTATTTCACCCTGTAACTTTCCCTCGAGGGTATAATCTGGCTTTGAAGTCAGAACGAAGGCGCCTCGAGGGCCGATCTCAGGAAGGAACGACGAACGAGTAGCTGGATGAAAACAGAGCGAGCGAAAAGCGGTGAGCTTTAACGAGATCGATAAAAGCTTCCTGAAACCAAGTATACACCCTATACTGTTTTTCTATCGTTACCAACCACCGACCACCCACTTCACCATCATCATCAAAGTACACTTGCCGTGGGAATAGTCTATCATCTCCGATGCCGTCCCGCATCTGTGCCAGCGAGTACTCTCACAAGTCCTGTGGCTCCCGATCATGCTAACATCCCGTTAATGGCGGTTCTGCATGAGAAAAATCGTGCTTTTCCCCCGGCACGACGAGCGGACCTCTCGCCTGTCTGAGCTTTCGCGTTTAAGCTCCGCGCGACGTATCCGATAGGCAAAATTGGCAGATCCACCAAAGTTTACGTTGGTGAACGAATAAGAAAAAAAGATTCATGTTGAATTAGCGGATTGAAGCTTACACAGCGAACTCGTAAAGGATTTGCGTTCAATTTGTAACGACTAAAAATTGTCCAATCCGACCGAATTCAACAGAAAAGCTCGATATCATTGAAACGCCAGAATTTTTCAGAATTTTTAAAATAATCTCAGCTTTTCAATGAATTTTCCAAATTTACTTCGGCTTATATTGATCCCGATCACGTGCTTTTTTATATTTACATAATGAGCTCGAAAGAACGGGAGATCTCTAACGACGAGCTTTGCGGGGTATAAGCAGAAAGAATGAATAAAAAAGGAAGAGGAAAAAGCTCACTGGTCTAACGTTGCCGGAACGGGAAGTTAATTATCGATTCGTGCAAGCTCACCATGGATTATATCGATATAACATTAGCCCTCGTATATAATATATTCGGAGAGCTTTCACGCGGAACTTTCGATGTGTCGATTTTACATCGAAGCTTTTTACGCTACATACCTTGAAACTGAAATTTCTTCGCATAGGACAGTATACGTAGGTGAAAATCGTAGCGTTCATTATTAAATATTACCTTCCCGAATTATTTATTCGAAAATACGACGATCGTCCCCTGGGATTATCCTGCTTTTTATATAATTCGTTACGTCTGCATTCCCGATTGGCTGCGTGGAAGATTCACTAGGTTGCATTATTTAGTGGGTTGCGCCAGCTGGAAGTCCCGCGTCAACCGGCCAGAAACGAGAAGTTCGACTCGCATGAATGAGTAAACAAACAGACAGCCATGTTTCAAGCGAGGGAGAAAAAGGAAGGAAGTGAGAAACGAGTGAACTGAACCAAAGGGGAGGACGTAGGGCGCGGAAAGTGGATTTGGTGCGAGGAAAAGGTAAAGGCGAAATAAGATTAAAAAATAAAGAGAAAGAAAAAAAAAAGAAAGAAATTGTATAAAATGAGATATTTTCCAGTGGCAAAGCCAGCTAGAAAAGTGGGTAACTTTGGCAAATGAGAAACTATGCATATTTCTCTTGCTGTATACGTATTTTATTATTCGGACTGGAAGTCACCCGTTCTCTCTGGCTCGTTTACGTGAAATTCAAAATTCCTCTCTCGTGCTCTGTCCGTCCTTCTCCCTCCGTTACTACTTCGCATTTGCTCTTCCGCTTTCTGCCTCCAACGTGAAACGGGCGAATATACGCGTCCTTCACGTATCACGAAGTATCAGCCATTATAAAATGAATGAATAAAACTCACCTCGTTACGTCCTCTAGCCTCATCGAGACATCATTTCGCGATCGACTGAGCTTTTGTGTCGGCAGAAGAGAAAAAATTAATAAAAAGTATATCGTTGAGGAAAACGAGAATACAACGGTTCGTGGAGAGCATACGAATATCGTAGCTCTCCGAATATCGCAGCGTGTAAGGACGTATGGAAAGTGCACTAGAAAACAAAATTGCGGAAATTCGAGCCAAGCAAAGGAACACGATACCTTGTTGGAAAATCCTTAAATTTTGTTTCCGAAGAATTCCGTGAAAATAAAAAATTTTCCTCTTGTCGACTCGAGGATTACGCAGACAATTTGTACTTAACCTATAAAGTAACCCTCGTGGAAAAACAATTGTACTAAATACAGGCAAGGTCACGTGGTACCTGGCTACATATCGAATGGCGAACGACGAGCGGTAAATATTTGTCACAGGGTAGTAAAAAGTTATAAAAGTCAAAGTTCAACGAAAGGTGCACGTTATTTAACCAAGTCGTAACGTTTTACCCATTTCTATGAAATTCCGTGCAGACTGCAGGGTACTGCCCTTAAACTCTCGTCTGTTTCCCGGGAGTTGTAAAAACAACAGGATGGAAGGTGCGTCATTACCGTAGGGTCATATAGGAAGAAGTCTAAGGGACGGATACGTGATGGGAATGCCTTTGAAAATTGTGCTCCGTAAATTCGTGCTTTTCAACGGTGAGAAACCAGAGGGAGGCTATGTGAAAAATAAAAAACTACCGAGAGTTAGATGGCTAGTATTCATTAGCGCTTATTACGTAGCTCCGTACCTTGTTTGATTCCGGTATGGCTGGGTGACGATTGCCTGAGATCCGCGTTGCTGGATCCTGGATCGTGGAAATTAGAGAGGGCGTGGAATGGCTGGATGACGTGGGGGTGGCTGGGAATTTGCCTTTGCTTTGATCAAGCCGAAACAAACATAGGCCGAGAGTGGCGAGTTGGTTTGAGGAACAGGTTCCAGAATTACATTCTCGTGTACACCTTGGATTAATGGTAGCTCTGCTTGTTACACTTCGTTCGCGCTCCGTCGTGCAGTAGCTGCAAATGGAAGTGGCAGGAGTTAGGGGTGCCGGGATATTGGGGTGTCGGAATCCTCGAGGCTAGGTACCCGGAGCATCGTGGTACACGGAGTGCTTTGTTAACGCGTGAGACAAGGTGGGACACACGTGTCACGGATTTGCCTCGTGTTCGCGGGCCGGTCGGATAGTATGGAAATACAGATTTTGAGAAGGGGTGCTTTTTATTTACGTTGACGAGGCTGATTTTCAGATCTATACTGCTCGTCCTCTTGTTTCGTACTGTTTCTTTTTCTCGCCAAGAGGGTATTGAGGTCGATTGGCTTTAGGGGTGAATGGGGGTGTCGGGAATAAGCCTGGGAGGGATGGGGGGGTAACTCGGAATGAACGGAGTGGGTGTAAGGGTGGTTTGGGCCTCCCTGTGGTGGGTCTCGTGAGTAGTGGATAAACCAGGGTGAAATCGGGGTGAATCGACGAAATCTGATAGACAAGGGTTGCTTTCAACTTTCCAACAGAACTCTGCGACGTGACCTGTGCGACGGAACGGGGGATGATCGGGGTGGGATTTTACAGTTTCGCTACTGCAGGACGATTAACGACTCTGCGACGGTTTAACGGCTGGGTTAATTCATGGTAATCGGAGGTAAAATCTGGTAGATCGTATTATTGGATAATTGTTGAATGAAAATTTGAATGCTCGCTAAGGGATGATCGTGGCGATACTTTGATCTTTGCTGCTATTACCTCTATCTTATTTAAGAAATTACGTGGAGATATTTTGGATAATCCTTTGCATCCCTATTTCTCTAGTTATTCACGGATCGGACAATAATATATTCATTTTTTTAAATTATTATTACCCCTTTCGTATAATATTCATGTTAGGGTTAATTTACGGGAAATTGAAAATCTGCGTTTTTCCTTGATTCCCATTGGTCGTCGCTTTCGTCATTCGATACGTGCGAATTGGCCATGACGTCAGCACGGGGGAGTTTTACATAAATATTCGTACAGTTCAGGAAAGCGAGACTTTCCAACAATTCCCTTAGTGCTGGATTCGTGCCTGAGCTAATTTTCCATATATCCAAAATATATCGAAATTTTGACAGCAATCTATATTTCCCGCTTGACTGTGGTATCCCCATAATATGACTGACAGCTGTCAATAGACGCATTGGTATGTTGACGCTGTCGCATTATCGAATACTCATATTAAGCGATTGTCGAATTGACATTCGTTTAGCTAGTTGCAGCCCTCGCAGAAGCAAATACGTGTTTCATCCCTTACAGAGGACGTATATATATAGAGCAGTGAAATTGTATGTCCTTGAATCACGGCTACTCCTCGTTAGTGGTTAAACGGCAAAGTCCAGTGTCGCAACGGCCTCACGAGTGGTTCGTTAATTATCGATCCTGGAATAACGAGGGAGGGATGGCAAACAAGGGGGTTGCAACACGATTCGAATTTCCATGGTGGATGTAGGCCTCTAGTGCAATAGGAGATGCACCGTGCGGATGGCCTATCGGTAACTTCCAGTGGTAGAGATATACTCGTAGAGAGGTTCAAAGTCAAATTCCGAAGTTTTTACGATCAAATCGATTTTGATAAAGTTTAATTAAAAGAAAAGAAGGTTTGATTACTACCTTGAGAGTGCTGCGAGTAGAGCGATAAAATCAGGGGAGGACCAAGGGTGGGAGGGGGGGGAGAGAGAGAGAGAGAGAGAGAGAGAGAGGGAGAGAGTACCAGACGAAACGAGAGAAATAATGGGCCTTTCTTAGCCACTTTCATCCCTTCACAACCCTCAAGATGCTCTCCCGCCTACCCTCTTATTGTTTACGTTCGGGGTAGATAATTGCTTTTTAAATTAACCTAAGAATTAATTAACACTGGGAATATCTGTCTGGCTCTTATTATTCTATTATGAATAGAAATTCCGTTTTTTATTTCGAGGTTAGGTTAGCTTCGTGATTCTTTATAAGATTCTTCTCTATCTCTCTTCCTCTCTCTCCCTCCCCTCGCCCCCCCCCTCTCTCTCTCTCTCTCTCTCTCTCTCTCTCTCTCTCTCTCCAGCAATGGGGTGTTCTCAGTATCAGTTGTCAAGAATTTGACAATGACAAGTTCCCAAGAAATTCCCATTGGCTGATGGACTTTTCCTGACGTCAGAGCCTCTGGCTCTGGAATTCTGGCTAACTTTCCACAAAGTGCAAAGACACTCCACGCCTCTTTGCCTCGGGCCTTCGAATCTTTACGTGAACTTGTACGAAAAGTCGAAAGGTCATAGGTCGTGAATGCATTACAGGGTTAAAAATAATTGAAAAAAAAAAAAAAAAAAAAAAAAAAAAAATAGCAAGCAAATCCATAACGA
>NW_014333573.1:102872-111778 GCF_000341935.2 Cephus cinctus
AAAAAAAAATAAAAAAAAAAAAAAAAAAAAAAAAAAAACTAGGAGAAAGATCGTAAGAACGTAGTCGGAAGTCTTTGTACGTAAGAATACAAAAGAATATCCGAAGAGAATCCGAGGGTAGATTTTGAGAGTACCAAAAAATGAAAGAAAAGCCCTGAAAGGCCTCGTCCCTCCATCTACAAGCCCAAACAGCAGACTCACCCCTGTTAGCTCGCGTCTCTTCCTTATTGCGGCTGTTAAACAAGCAAGCTTGAATATTTGATTGGCAATTTCGTGGTTTTATAAAGGGACGTGGCTAGCCGTTCGAACGGGTCTCGTTCCCCGAGCGGTTCTGAGAAGGGTGAAAGGTTAAAAAAAATAAAAGACGAAAGCTTTGAAAAAAATACAAACAGTAGGTAATTCCGATTCCTTACGAGTCTCAACCCCTTAGACATACCCAAGTCAGGCTGGCAATCTCTAACCCATATCGTATCGCCTGATAAGGATGTAAATATCCCTCGATGCAGCATAAACGTAATACCTTATACTCGCCACTGGTTCCACGTGCAATTACGGTCTCGCACATGAATACATGCATTACATAATATATAGACAAAGGAGGGCTGGTAAAATAGCTTTCTTCGCTGGGCTGTGTCATTAAAAGTTCGCGGCCGGCCTCAAAGCGTCGGCAGGGCTATTAAAGCTTTCGAAACCCTTTCAGCTTTTATGTCCCCCCCCCCCATCCTTCAAACTACCACCACGGTACTCGGTCTCAATTCACTCGTTGTAACTAGAAAAGTACCTTTCCCTATCCTTTTACACGGTCTCATTCATACCGAATACACAGCGTATAGATACAGAGACGATTTCTGTTTGCCATAGAGCCACAGGCAAACCTCATAAATTAGAATTGTGTTCGGAGCTCATTTGACTCCTGCAAACTTTCCGAGTAGCAAACGTCCTGCTCGGAGAGCTTAGAGGTAGAAACTCTATCCTGTTTTCGTACTAAGACCCTCCCGGCAGACTCCTACCGTCCTTTCGCAGCGACTCGACCTGGATATCGAATACGTTCCGCGGAGCCCTCGGAAGTAGCCACTAGACTCGAACCACGTGACTTTGTCAACCGTGCGCGAATTTATGCTCGGCTATTTAATTTTCTCCTCGTCCAAGTTAGATTCGCAACCTGAAGTTGGGAAAAGTACGTTAATTAGAGTTTGATCGTTATCCCCGTGTGATCGTTTCGAAAAGTTTGGTGCGAAAACAAAAATGTGTATTACCGTGAAAAGAAGGTAGAGGGCGGATCGGTGGAGAGAACCTGTCTCCGGGGTTGCCGTGGTAAAATAACAAGAACGAGAAAATAATATTAGGATGAATTACTCTACCTTCCCCCTCCTGGATGCTGTTCTAGGGTCTAACCGTAAATACTGTAAACGCCTCGTATCCGCGAGTAAGACGACCGTAACCCGGTGATTCGAAGCAGCTGCTGTCTTCGGGAACCGGATAGAGAGGGTGGCAGTAGCTGTAAGGGATGTGTCGTCTAATCCCCCCAGCAGACACGGGAAGTGGACTAGCTTGTTCGAGAGTAGGTCGTACGTCTCAAAGGGTTTAAGGGGGGCTAGAGATACAAGGGTATCAACACGGACACAGGGAAAATGTCTAAGTGACGTAGACGGTTCTGAACCCTCCGTAGCAGGATCCAAGCCCTCTTCCACGTTCCCCATTGGCCTTCGACGGCCCTGAAGATGGCCGCAGACGCTCGGCGCCGCCTAGACGTCGCGGACAGGTGTTTGCGGTTTGGCGGCCGATCGAAAACCTCTGGAAACTCCCTCGGAGGGTGTACGCGATGGAGGATGGGGATGACTGAGTCGACGTCCCGGGGGTCGGGTACGGGGACTTGGCCTGCAAGGGGATTTATCCTGCGCTCGGTGAGCCGCCTACCACAAATCCTCCGGCTGTGGAATAACGTCCTCGAGTATCCAGGAACACGAGGAGGAGCTAGGGATGAAAGAGGCTTAAACTTTTTACCATTCTTTCGTCTTTACTTTTTATGAGTATCGCCTTTACTATCCTCAGACTCTCTACTTGTTCCTTTATTCCTCCAGGGCTGGACCAGCCCCGGAGCACAGGGGATTGATTACGGTCCGGTTGCCTCGACCTTTCTGCAACGAACTGCTTCTACGGGTCATATGTCAATTACTTGACCAGGGGTTGTCTACCCTGGTTTGTCATGGAGAATGAGGTCTGGAATGAAATGTGGCTCTCTTTAGGGATTCCTCGTGAGCCTTGTCTCTACGGTGGGCTAGACCCTGAATTTTCTATGCTATTCGAATGATGCACCTTCCGACTGGTCGGAGGACTGGGGCTTCGCATTGATTTCTGACAATTTGACGACTTGGAAGTGCATGAAAAATTAACTCAAAGACGTTATCCAGATGGCGCTCGCGATGCGAAAGACCCGAGTCAATTCCTACGATATACATTGTGTCCCTGTTTCAGTCGGCCAATTCCCGGCGTAGCTTTCGGATTCCTCAAAAGAATTG
Organism: Cephus cinctus; assembly: GCF_000341935.2. Lineage (NCBI taxonomy): Eukaryota > Metazoa > Arthropoda > Insecta > Hymenoptera > Cephidae > Cephus > Cephus cinctus. The sequence continues at coordinate 105,392 of NW_014333573.1, forward strand.
TCCCGTGCTCGGTTACGGCGGAGTTCGACTGAGGCAATATTCTACGACAGCCAAAGGATATACGTGCTGGAAGGAATCGAGAGAATCGAAGACTGGTCCTCCTTTTGGTCTAGTGCGTTAGCTTCAAGGGAATAGGATGTATATAGACTGAAGCAGCCAATGACGAGTGAACGTAGCAAAAGGACGAGGAGGAGAAGAGAGGATAAGGACGCAGTGAAGTAAAAATACAAAGTAATAAAATTAGAAAAAAAAGAAGGAAGGAACTTTCAATGAATATAACTAGAAAAGGATGAAGGGAAAACAGGAAGAAGGATATGGAGACCGGAGAGGTGGGACAAGGTATAAAATGTCGGAGTTCGTGAAGCAGACCATGCGGAAAATTACAAATAGTTGCGGAACCCTGGTTGGGAAGGGGCGCGCAGCCTCTTCGGGTATCCGGATTTCGAAGGATAAGAGAAAATCGTGATAAAATGAAGAAATGCGTTTTCCACGTCTTACCTAAACGTCCTTTCCTTCCCCGACTCACTTCTGGCATCATCTGTACCTTGTCCACGTATCTAGATAGTATCTGGAACAAATAATGAAACATTGCCGACCTTTCGTCTTACCCCTTTCGTCCCTTTCCTTCTCTTGGCTGGAATACGAGTCTTTCCTATCAGTTAGAATTGTCCTCGTCCTCTTGCTCCTGGTATACGAATACACCTAAGGCACCAGGATACAGCAGCTACACGTTGAACTGTTACCTCGTGATTCGCGATCCGAGGAGCAGTGCTGCCAATCGTAAAAAATTAATCTCTAGGATAAATATTCGTTAGTATCATTTTCAATTCGATTTTTTTTTTCTTACTAGAGTGGCAGCACCAAATTTGGATATACGAATTATCATATGCAATCCTATAGCAGTCGAAGGGATGACGTTTGGTACACGCGGAGACAGATGAAATTACGAAATGACACATTAGATAGTAAAAGCTGACATTCAATATGAATACTGCTGCGGTAAGATATTCAGAAGGGATACCAGAGAGTTAGGGGGATTGAATAAAGAGAAAATAAATAAAAAAAAAAAAGATCCGAGTAGCAAGTGGATCGGCAGAGTCCGCCATGTAAATGTCTGTGGTAAGGAAATTCGCTGAACAGCCGTTAGTCGTCGCTGTCGTCGTCCGACGAGACGGAATAAAAAGGAGACGCTCGAAAGAAAAATTTCGCTGAATATCGAGAAACCCAAAGGAGTTTGAAACGCCGGGACAGCAGAGCGTCGTCTTCGACGACTTCCGTAGACTGCGGAACCGTCTTTGCTCATCCGTAGCAATTTAGCCGGCTTTATGAATTTCAACATCACGTTTATCAAGGAGATCGAAGTCTACATTAAATTTTACCCGAAATTTACTCGGGAGTTACGAAGCGATGGTCCTTATTGGGTTAAATGTTAATGGGAGAAAAATCGGAAGCTAACCTTCTTCGTACGTAGTTTGACCCTTGAACCTTATTCCCTGTAACGGCTCTGACCCTTATTCGCATGGAACTCTGGAGTAAACATTTTTAATTAATTCCGTCAATACAAGCTTACCCTTACTGGCTGGTAATCGAATTACCAATAAATTGACTTTTGATAAGTGCCTCCACCTGATCCACGTTTTCATTTCTTTCGTCAGACCCGAAAAATCAATACGGGCGTACCTCAGGTTTGCTATTTTTAATAATGAAATACCTTTGGCAATTTCGTGTACCGTTTTCATTAACGAAAGGTCATACAAATTGCGTGAAACCCAGTGATACCCAGAAAACACAATCTCTTCGATAATTAAAAGTTCCACTGTGACTTTTGACCTCTCAGGTCTTTCCCGAATAATAAATTAAATGATTATGAAGAATAATGGGTGCGGAGTAGCAGTTATGAGAATCATTAAAATTCTAAAAAAAAAAAAAAAACAATAAAAAAAAAAACAATAAAAAAAGGATCTATCAATGGAATACTCCTTAACGATAAGAATCCATTATAGATTCCAAATGGAAAGACGTGAATGGGCAAAATGCCTTAAAATAAAAAATTGCACCCTCCACCATTAATGAATACGTGACAGATTGGTAGAGCAGAGTAGGATTGGATCTCCTAATTGGATGTGAAAGGTGTGTTTACAAAGGGACGAGTGGCGTCGTTGTCGATCTGACGGCGGTACCAGTCGTCGACGTCGTCCTAGGTAGTTGTCGTCGTCGACGTCGGTGTCAGAGAGGTCGGTTAACGTTTACGCTCACGGAGCCTTGTCCCCGGGGATTACGATAAAGCTCCGGAAAATTGCCCGAAAGCCACGGAATTTCAATGGCGTCGCGAGCGAAGGGTAGCACCCAGGATGACGAAGGAGTTGGAAGGGTATATCGACAAGGAATATTGATTCTAATTAAAAACGATGCTACTTTGTGTTTGGCGACGCTTATGCAAAGAGTAAAAATCACGCCAATCTGAAGGAGAGTAAAATTTTGGACAGATCGAAAAAAAAAATGAAATTTCTAAAAAAGGTGCACGTGTCACTGCATAAAATATTAAAGAATAAATATACATGATTTTGCAGAAAAATATTTTTTTTTTCTATTTTAGCATATGTTCACGTGTAAAAGCACGTGTGGTTTGTCAAGGGTTGCGTTCCTTGGGAGCTGTAAAAAAAGCATATGAACTCGTGGACAGACTATGCAATGTATGTAGTATACCTATATATTTATATAGATTTATAGATATAAAATGTTAAAAAATGAATATACATAATTTTACAGAAAAATATTTTTTTTTTTCTATTTTAGCATATGTTCACGTGTAAAAGCACGTGTGGTTTGTCAAGGGTTGCGTTCCTTGGTAGCTGTAAAAAAAGCATATGAACTCGTGGACAGACTATGCAACGTGTGTAGTATATCTATATATTCATATAGATTTATAGATATATCTATATCTATTTTTATCCTCTCACACCGTGGATTCCTTAAGGGACTATTCCCCGTTTCTACACTTATTGAAATGCTATTCAAATGATATTGAAATTGAGCTCGTTCCGGGGCTGGCGAGGGGTAGAAAACGCGCGAGAGTCTACCCTTCGGTTAAGTAAATCGGAAGTTTCCATGCAGCGGATTTAACCCCTATATACTTACGCGTACTCTTTCATTGAACGTATATAGAGACAGAGAAGCCATACAAGGATATGAAGAATTGGAGCTAAGAAAGATCTGTTAAAAAATATATATATCTCTTTTAGGAAAGAGAGTGAGAGAGGGGAAAAAATAAATTTGAAAAAAATAATGCAAATGTCAAAAGCAAAAAAGAAAGAAAAAATTCTCATTACTAAATTCTCTTTGATTCGTTGGGTCCTTTCATTACTTTTGAAAGGTGCGTGTCCTTTTACGTGTCCATAATCCTGTCTCTCTCTCACCCGTTCCCTCTGTATCTCTCTCGCTCCAATTTAGAGACACGTGGAGTAACCATCCTGTGCGTAGGACTTCAACATGGGAACTCGCCCCAACGAAATTCCACGCTAAGTCCCCAGAGGGTCGAAACTCCATTCGACGCTTGGTGATTAAAGGGCGAAACGTAATTTAAGTTAGATATCCCCGTCACTTCCGGGCACGGAACCTACCCCTTAGCTACTACCTTCCGCCTGCAGGAAGATCCTCCTGGCCGCCCGGAATCGAGTCCTTTTTAACGGTAAAAAAGTAAATTGGCCGGAGCTTCTCTTTGATCTAGAAAAATATCAAAAGGAGAACATGGTGATCCATGCCTGTTTTTAGATTTTCAATCAATCATTCAGTCATGGATCATTTACTAGTGAAACGCTCAAGGAAGGTCAAGTCATGCTGACCTAACGAGACTTCTCATTATACTCAAAGTAGGTAGAACATAATAATACAATACATGTATATATATATACATATATATTGTATGCCCGGCTCCTGTATATACAAACCACCGTATGAGCTGGGAACATTATCTCTGACGTTAGGAGCATACACGTATAATTCGGAATCTGTCTCCCACATATGTGCTCCAGTCTACGGTACGTCGATGAACGGGAAGAGGTTACCCGCTATCAGTCGCAGTGATGAGATCATTATTAATTTGACAAAGCTAAATCATCAAGATTCGCACATTGCGGATAGGTGAATACGTCGTTGATAATTGGATTAATTAAATTTCATATGACAGAAGGAAGAGTCGATGGAATAATCTATGAATCGACGTACCAACCCACATTGAGTAAATCTTGACATTATCCGAATTTTCATTTGCACCATCATTCAGATAAAGTCAGCTCAGTCAAGGCTGGATCACCTCCTCCACTCATCACGTGGGATCTAATATTGCTGGAGGATCAGCGAAATTGTCCCACGGCTATTTAGGACCTGATGGAGCCACGTGACGACCCTGGTCCAAAGACCCAGGTCGTGGCCACGTGGACCACTGACAAGATCAAAGCCTAACATCAGCGAGGCTCCGCTTGTCTGACACGTTCATAGAAGCCAACCGGGTCCTGGCCTAGACAGTCCCCTGGTAGTCAGCACCCACCAGGTCCACCTGGTATCCGGGTGTAATCGCGGTAACCCAACTCACAGGGGTCCACGCCCCAGCACCTCAGGGAACGAATTGAACCCCCCTGATCGACTCCGGCCTATCCACACACCCTCCATCCTACTTCAGATATGGTCTCTAGATACAATACAACCTCGACCTCACGTCCATGGTTAGCCACCCTCCTCCCGGGACTTCATCACGAAGGCAAAAGACCCAAGACCCCCCCTGTATATTTGTATAGTACTCAACAAGTATCCGCCCCTGGAACTCCATCCTCGTCCAATGCTCGGGCCTCTTGCGGTCGGCACCGGTCCATGATCCTCTCTCGCGCGCGCACCCTGGCTCTAGGTCTCAAACTCTCTTCTCCCTGACGCTTATGTCGCGAAGCGTGATAACTGAATGGCTTATCATCCTCACTCAACTGGAAGACCGCTGTCACACTCTCTATGCCTGCAACATGTTATTCCTGTATAACGGCTCATTGGCCTCCCTTGCGGGTACCTGAGGCTGGGTCCTGTGTTGATCTGGTCACGTGTCAATTCCACCAGTACTATATTTATATTTTCCTTAACTGACTCCCTTTTTTTTTTTATTAATTCCTAAAATACCTGCTCATCGCTATTAAAAAGAAAAATACCACGATAAACAAATTTTTGACCTTATCAATGATAACAGCATTCCTTCTAATGATACGTTATACCGCGATGAAAGCATCATTTGTAGCAGCTTGAATAACATGTAATATTTCTGTATTTCGATAGCTTGAAATTATCTCACAAAATTAATGTTATGATAATAAAAATTGTATTTTAGATTTGTATATGACTTACGGTAACTCCGAAGGTAAGTCGTATCATAGAAAAATATACAAAATTTACTTTATCATTCTTGCGATAGATAAGATATATATATATATACATATATACAGAATGTACTTTATACTTGTTACAACTGGGAATCTCATCGCATAATAAATCGAACCGTTTATCCTCGTGACATTTGTATCGGTCATTCGGTACGGCGGATAAAGACGATGCCAAGGAAAAATGCCAGAAAGATTCTTTATTCTTTTTTTTATATTTTTTTGTTCCTCGTACAGTCTCATAATCCTTAGATAGTTTGGCTACACTGCAACGGTTGAGCAGACAGAGGAACAGGAAGACAGGCGAAACGTAGGTCGTTAATCAACGTAACGAAAGGGGATGAAAAAAATAGGAGGAAAGAAAAATTGCAAGAAACCTGAAAGAATTAAACAGACCGGGTTACAGGCTGTTTCAGTCGGACGGTCCATTCGGATTAACATCTACCGGATGCCTGTTTTGTCTCCTGGAACATTTACGTACGCAAATTTCATAGTCGCCGAAGATCGGTAGAACTTGTGACGTGAATTTTCGAATCACGGTCACAAGGCGGCTCCGGTTACCGATACAGATAACGTTCTCGATTTCTGGTTCCCTTCGGGTCGCCATCCTGCTCAGAAGCTACGCTCTCGGGTTCATTCGTACAGTTATGTCAAGGCTCTCGTAAGATTTCGTTATTGTTTAGTTGAGGTCGAGGAGTTATCGGTTATAAGGCTCTCGACCAATTAGAATGATCAGAATGATTAGTTCTCGGATTTGGCTATTGTCAATCGACTGCTTAAAGCAGTCTGTCTCGGGGCACCGACCGAAGTGTCACGGGGGACATCGCGCTTCCGTGCTTCCTGTTGATAGTTTTTCTTGCCGTGTTTCGCTACGGTATAGCAAGTTCTCGACTCGTACAGTTCTCGCGTTGTTCTCGCGAAATCCAGGCAATTCTATGAATTCCTGTGAGTGTTCCGGAGGTGTAGTGCTGTG
>NW_014333573.1:112270-128041 GCF_000341935.2 Cephus cinctus
ATCAGAATGATTAGTTCTCGGATTTGGCTATTGTCAATCGACTGCTTAAAGCAGTCTGTCTCGGGGCACCGACCGAAGTGTCACGGGGGACATCGCGCTTCCGTGCTTCCTGTTGATAGTTTTTCTTGCCGTGTTTCGCTACGGTATAGCAAGTTCTCGATTCGTACAGTTCTCGCGTTGTTCTCGCGAAATCCAGGCAATTCTATGAATTCCTGTGAGTGTTCCGGAGGTGTAGTGCTGTGTGTTGGTGCAGTGTCCACCAGAGTGTCCTTGGGATGCAGTTGACGGCCTCCACGGATTAGCTGCCCCAGCTCCGGTGAGTCTCCCAATTTATTAATTGGTGAAGGGATCTCGATAGATAGTTAAGATTCGTCCTGATACGTTCCCGTTCGTGTATCCAGTTGCGTTTGCTGATTTTACGCGTCCCCAAGAATCGACAGGACCCGTTAAGCTGTCGCCTCGTCCGATAGGTTCCGTCAGAGCTCTCGTTCTTGGTGGAGTTGGGCCTGTTCCACCCCAACTGCCAGTTTATACCGGCTCGTCAGTTCCCGGTGAAAAAAGAATTGGCTGGCGGCCGCCTGGCTTGCGGATGCACGAACGACGAGTGGACGGCCGAAGGTAACGTCGGTTGGTTCTCGAAGATAGTTCGTTCTCGTATGTTTTGCTATCGGTGTCGGGTCATAAGTTAAAGAATTACGTTAAAAACTTTATAGACAGCTGACGGCGCGGGGATTAATTTGTCCTGGTTATAAAAGAAGAGAAAATTCAGTGATCGTGCCTCGCTCGAGCTTTAATAGGAAAATAATTATTCTGGAAAGCCCTTTCAGGGTACAGAAACAACGATGGTCCAAGGTAGCAGGTATCCCGTGAGTATACCAGACGGAAGGTGGAAGGTCAGAGTTCCCAGGTTCCCAGACTTCCTTCCTATTATCCTTGCTTGCCGACCCGTTGACTCGACATGCATACAAAACAGTATTTATGGCTCGACTCTGGAGGGTGAAGTTGTAGGGGTAACTTTTGAAAAATATTCATCGACTATTAATAGTGAAACGACGTTACGCCTCGTATCTAATAATAATTTGGTAAATCCTGAAATTCGGTAGAAGAAGCCATCATCGTTCTCGGATGTACTTTCGGGATGATTGGAATATGATTGGGCGTATTCCCAGTCGAGAGGGGTCGCTTTGAGATAAATGGCAAATGGATTAGGGATGATAGGTAACGCTCGAAGGGAAAATAGAATATTCCTGAAAAAGTGAATAACTCTATAACCTGCTGTGTATAACGTACCCATAAGGGTGGATTGATGGTTTTTCCATCGCTCAGAAGGTAAGGGTGGTCTTAGCTGCACAGAAAAGAATTTTCCGTTTGCTTTGGCCGCCGAGTAAAATTTACATGTGGAAGTAGGAAATAGAGAAATAAAAAATGAAAAAGGAGTAAAGAACGTCCGGGTATCGGAGTAGTCCGTCTGGAAGGTATAGAACACGTGGGTAAATGCTACCCCTATATAGAAGTACGTAGTAGTCGAAGCAGGCACGACGCTCAGCATCGCGGCGACCAGCTTCGATCCGATGCCGACTCCTTTCCGTTCAGATGGCCAGAGCGAAACAGGTGAACCGAGAGGAACGTGGAAAGACCTGCGGGAGGGTTTCTGTATATCTGTATATATACGTTCAGGGGGTGGCTGAGCTTGCAAAGAAAAGGTCTCACCGCCCGGCGATCCCCGGCACGAAGTGCACCCCTAACTAGCGTCGTAGGAAACGACCCTAAAAACCGCTCTAGCGTATTGCAATCATCACACTCATTATCGCCTGCTAAGGTGACTACCCCGGTCCAACCCTTTGCGACCTTTTCCATATTCTCTATTTCGATCATTTATTTTCAAGCTCCCTTTGCCATTCCCAGTGTCTCGAATTCACTGGCAGGCCCTAGATATACGTGAGTACGTATACTGTGTATACATATGTTTCCTTTGCAGATTCGGTTTCCGGGGTAAAAGTTCAGCTGAAATCGCGTGACCTGGAACACGTTAAAGGGTCGGTACGTTTGACTGCGGAGGGTTCTCGAAATGCCCGGCTGGCTGACTGGCGGGCCGAGTTCCTCGTTCGTCGCGTTTCCCTACCCGAAAGGCCCCTCGTTAGCGTGCGTCCTCGAAATTAAAGCGAGTAGCCCGCGCAACGTGTTTCAAGAGGGGTTGTAAAAAAAATGGGGACGATGGCTAGGCCAAGGATAAAGATCGGAAGGGTTAGCTGGATGCGACCAAGCGCGATGCAATTAGCGCGAGAAAATACGGATGCTCGTTTCATCCTCCAGGCACTTTATACGGACAGACGCGGAACGGAACTAAAAGTCGCCAGGAAATTTCGCAGAGGGACCATTACGCGACGATCGCCCTTAAACAGTTGAGCCGGCGGCGAAACGCTTAACGGAATTCTTCTTCTTTTTTTTTTTTTTTTTTTCCCTTTATAATTTTCATGTAAAGCAGAAAAGATACGTGAATTAAAAACTTTTCCTCCCTCGCGCACTTAACGGTTGCGACGAAAGATTATTAAATTGCTACGGCAATAATCGGCAAAACCATTTTTATTATAAAATATAATAATACGTAACATTTATATCGCCCAATCTTTCGACTTATTTACACAACCAGCTATTTATGGGTTATTATACACAATTTAGGTTATTATCCTCGTATCTTCTCAGTTGCCGTCATTAGCTCCCGTTAGACACCGGCGTTCCTCGTCAAGACCTCACTTGACATACATAGATATCTTTAAGCAAATCCGACTATGCAGATTTTCATCGCGAACCCATCCGCATGCCCCATTTACATCCTCTTAGCACCACGTTATAAATATCTTCCTTAATATTCTCAACTTACACACGTATCGTACACGATGACGTCTGGAGCGAAGACTGAGTCTTTTGTTTTTAAATCTTTTCAGTGACTTATCTCTTTTACTTAAATCAACGCAATCCATCACGCGCGTGCACGGACACACGTCCATGAACGTCGTACAGCTTCACCCGCCAATCTCTCACGATTATTACCGCTGTTTAGTCTCATGCTACACAGGAGTCACGTTTAAGAGGAATTAGTAGACCGACAGCGATCGATTGACGCCTCAATTAATTGTAATGTCAAAGTGCATCGGCACACATGAGAGGTTTGACGAATAGTCGACATAGTTAATCATCCAGTAAGGGCTACTCGAAATTTCAATGATAATTCGTGAGAGTCCTTGGAGAATGAAGAATACCAACCACCCTAAAGGATCAACAAACGGTGACGAAGGACAGGGTGGTTGTCTTGGGGGATGCATACGCGTGAATGGACTGCGAGTATCTCGATTGTCAAATGCGCAGAGGATCCGAGTGTGGATGCTGGGGCTTGTGTCGGGCGGCGCAAAAGCTGAGACCAAAGCAGAGCATCAGTAGAGCGACGGATCCTGCAAGAAGATGACTCGACCAGGAGACGGAACACTTTCCTGAAACAGATGGAGATAAAGAGAATTACATAATGGCCAGTCGATAGGAAGCAGGAAAGACTGGCGTTGAAACACGTCGAATGAAATATTCATTTCGCTTTTCATTTATTGTTATCGCACAAATTGTAACTGTCTAATCGGCTGTAGCGTTGTTTTGAGAAAAAAAAATTTTTTAAACCAAAAAACTAATATTATCGCAAGGATCACCGGCAATATTAAATAAGACATAATTCATTCGTGCTTCAACCGTCACCAGTCCTCCCCTATCGTATTTAAATTATCGTTGAGACATGCCCTGACGTGATTTGATCTATATCCAGAAAGCACCATGAACCTGAGAAATTTATTACTGGGGTTCGAAGTCGAAGCTTTTAGGCTCCCAAAGCTCCTCGGAGCTTACTGCGTGCGGTAGACAGAGAAAGATTCTCGATAAGCTCCAGTTAGCCGAGAAATCATCGGGTCCGGTCCTCTATAAATTCAAAGACCTAACGGGTGGCTGCCCTTTGGATTCAGCGAGCCATAAATTGTCAGGTCAGCTAATTTCCTAGGATGGATATGCACATTAGGGCCCGGTACAATTCACGAATAGATTCTCGGGCGCGACCCATCGAGAGCCAGGATGAACCAGGCGCGACCCACATGCATTACGGTTCCCGTGGGTTTTCCAGTCTGGAAAACTCGCGATCGTCCACTCTGCTACCATCGGAATTTCCGTCAGCAAGGCACCGTTAACGTCATCATACACGTTCGAGAAACTCGACCGTACGGGTCGGGCACTTTCCTGACGTATAAAATGGTCCTGACTCTGGGGAAATTCGTGAAAACTTCGACAGGACGCTCGCTCAACTCGTACGAGTTATACCTCCGGCCTTATAGATCCAGGTATACCCCCGCACGACCGGACACAATGGTAACGATAGTTTAGGGCGAATTCACAAAGTTGTAACTATCCTCACGCTATCGTCAGTGATAAATCTCACCGAGATTGTAGACGTTCGCAGACTTTCCACAGGATTCCCGCACCTCACGGTTGTCCCATCCGATCGGATACATAACCAATCCTCCACATATCATCACAGCTGCGAAGAACCATAGGAAAACATCCATTATTCAGTTTGCCGAGTTATACCCCAAGCAATTTTCCAGTAACGCAGAAACCATAAAGAACTCACCGGCTAGTAGCTGCAAGGAACCCAGGAGTCTGGTGTGCTTCGGGGTTCTCAGTACGTGGGGCAGGAAGGAGGAGGCTGCGGCAAGCAGGGTGAGTGTACCGATTACAGTCAAAGCCACGCCGATTCCCATAGTGACTGTACTGGCCTGCCACCATGCGCTGGGAATGTCCCAAAAGCTAAAAGACCAAGAATTAAGCTCGTATGCATAGACATCAGGAAGATCGACACACGTGTCACTGATCTAGACACCAGTTGCTTCCAGACTGGTCGGCGCTGGTGTATTTTTTATTTGTTCTCTCTCTCTCTCTCTCTCTCTCTCTCTCTATACTCCGTCCCCTTCGCTCTCCCTTTATATTCTCTCTTTATTACTTTGATGCCAACAAGAAACCGTTACGTTCTCTGATGCGAAAAGCAGAGATGCTTGTTCTGCTCGATCATGGACAGCAAAGGAGTCTCGAGTTACTTCGCTACGTGATATCCTCGAGACGTTATTAAGTCGGGCAACGAAGGAGGAGCTTTAATGAAGTATATCGAGTGTCCTGAGGGAGTTAACGCAAGTCGAGGAGTCGGATCGAGACTTACCTGGAATACCTGGCGCACTCGTAAACAATTTCTGGAGTGGCGTTGGGGGCTCGTATTCTTGGATAATTGCAGCGTCGGAACGAGCTGAAATATGCGTCGGCTTTCCCGAGTAATCTTCCCTGGAAAAAGAGGCAAAGGCTAAAAAAGCTTGTAGGTACGACCTTCTTTCCATGGACCCTTTACGGTTTGTTGATCCGTGGGTGGGGCAGATACGAGGGAGGATCCCACGAGCGACATCAATTATACGTCCTTTACTTTCTTTATCTTTTTTTTTTCTTATTCTACGTTTTTCAGTCTTTCTCCCTATCTATATATATATATATATATATATATATATATACACGTAGACACGTTTCGGGCAAGTTTTTCAGATTTCACGAAGATATCCCGAAGGAGCGATCGGAGGATAAAAATTGGCGAATAAAGAGATTCGCGGTAATGCGTAAGGACGTTGCTGCTGCTGTTTAATCGAAATTCGATAGAGGATCCTTCAGGATAGATCCTAGTATTCTACGAGTGGACTAGAGCATTTTGAAATTGGGTGAAAAGTTTGAAAAAGTTTTACGGAAAGGAGAGGGGTGGTGAAAGTACCGGTGAGAATGGAAAAACAGAAGTGGGGAACGGGAACCGTGAAGACGAAGCCGCGAGATGAGAGTTACAGGGCCGTTTTCCGGTTGCTGGGACAGATAAGGGAATTTCACGTGTCTGAAGGAGGAATCCTAGAGGGAAGAAGCGCGAGGTATATTCTATCTGGGGAAGGTCCTGAATACAGTCGAGTACCTAAGAATGGACGTTTATTCCAAGGATAAAACCGAGAGGCTCGCCGACTTTGCATGGCGAAACCAGGTCGTTACGGTTCTTATTTGAAAGCGAGGAACTGGATACGGTCTTAGAGTCTGAAAGCATAATTGAGTATTCCGCTGGTCCTTAATTTGCTAGTCGGCTAGCGAGAGAGAGATAGATGGTAAAAGAGAGCAAAGAGAATATACATAGTATAAAGAGTATATAGAGAGTAAGGAACTGGCAGAGGGAGAATTACTTGGAAGAACCGATGGGACCAGGATAATTTTAGAGGGTTCACCGAGGGAAACGACCTGTAGCCGGTAGCGCACTTTCGCATAATGGACCTCGCTTAATCGCACTGCCATTAATTAGCAGCATTACACGCGTCATTGGGGAAATACGATGGAATTCATAAACGGGATCAGGTTATTCTCGCATGAATCTACCGAGCAATTTCAGCGTTATGAAATTTCAATTCTTTTTGAATACCGCAAAATTGGCAGGAACGACTGAAAACCATTGGCAATACTCGGAGGGAGACGAATGGCCAGCTCGAGTCAGGACGGTACGATATTTACGTGTATAAATTTATATATATATATATATATATATATATATATATACACATAGGATAAACATAGTGGATACTAGCTACTAGATACCAGGTAGATTCATTCGGTCGAAGAATCCTCTTTCTCGGCGTAAGGAGCTTTCTCGCGTAGAAAATTCAACGAGTATTCCCTTACGATCTCCCTGGGGAGATTCAGAGCCGTCGAGAGGATTTAGAATGGGGGTAGCGTGTAAGGAGTGAAAAAAGTGAGAACAGGGGCAGAGGGGGGGGGTGGTGTGGTGTGTTCCTTGCAAGTTCGAAAAGGACATAGTCCTGTCGTTTTACATTATTTAGGAGTCCCGGGGAGCTTTTCTTTTTGAGATTGCTCGGGAATGGAACCAGTATAGGAGGCAATGTGGAAGAGGTATAAGGGGATCAAGTATAGAGAGAGAGGGAGAGGAGCTTTCAAGTACTGGAGGTCCGACTGCGAAGCTTCCAAGGAGAATTAAGGGTAGACGAGACGAAAAGCATCGGAGTAGGGGAATGAGGACGGTGGCCAAGGAATGTACCTAATAAAATTCAAACGTCGCTCCCCTCGAAAGGCGCTGAAAGCTTTGCAACCCTGCCCCCCTTTTTGCCCCTATTCTTCATCCCTTTACAAGCGCCAGCACTCACTAGACGCGCTGACACGTACGCCAGTGCCTGTACTCATTGCGACAGTATCCTCAAAAAGGGTTGGACGCTTGAAGGTGGAAGTTTTACCTGGATCCAGTAGGGCAGATAGAAGCCTGAACAGGCTAGGATCGATGCCACAGTGGACAAAGTCGCCCAGAGGATGCACAGCACTGTCATCTCATCTGACAAGACGCGAACTATGAGTCGGACTATCCTTTTAGAATAGCATGAATTTCTCGCAATGTAGAAATGATTATCATGACACTGATAAGAGGCACACTCTACGTGGAGATTTTAAGAGATGATTTTTAGAGATGCGTTTAGTCATGGTACGATAACCATCACTGTCACCTTCTATTCATCCTATTAATACTTTTACGATAATAAATAATCGATATCCTGATTATGAAATGCCTTCTGATTAGCTTGCTCTCAATTTGCTAGGATCCACGAGGATAATGGCATCCGACTTTTAAGTAGATTTCGTACTGTGATTGAATTCCTGTCGATTAATTTCACTTCGTCTTCTTCACGCCATTATCAATTCATCGTCGAATCGTTCACTGGTTCACGTTGATACATTTACTTGACAATTTTTCACAATTTTCCACACAATATTTATAATTCAGTCTTGTCCTCAGGTTATTTTATTGGCGTACGTTATTTATGTCACTGGACACAGTCGCACTGCCGAATATTGTCCACACACCTTGTGCACGTTATCCCAACGGACAATTTCATGATTAACTTCGAAGATATTGCCTCGTTTGAATAAGAAGCCTGCTTTCCCGTTGTCTTGAAGATGAAATAGCGTGAAATGTTTATAAAAGTCACAGCATCCAATGTATATAGTAAACTCCAGGGAATCCAGTGCTGTCGGTGATACAACGTAGGCGGCCATACGTTTCTGCTGTGTTAATAATAGAAACGTAGCCAGCGCACGCAACGTTCTAGGACAAAGGGCCAAGGTTTTCCACTGGGCGCAAACGAGCTTATAATAAAGCTTACTGCCCGTGCCATATTTCTTTTATATTTTCACTGTTCCTTTTTATTCAAAACCGACTTCGTGGGAATGCACAAAGGACACGACGAGTGAGAACGAGACGGAGGCACATAAACACGCGCGACTCGGAATAACTAGGTTATGTACGTACAACTCCGTATAGACAGACAGATGTTTAAGGATTCTCCTGAACGATGTAACAGCGAATCCTTGTCCAGCGTTGATATCACGACCGTATGAAAGAGCCTGTATTCGTAGGCAAGAACAGTACTTTCAGTAAAGATACATTTTATTTGTACAAAGAGCGTCTTCGAATCCGAGTGACTCGGTAGTCAACGAGACTAACGTAGCGACAAAGTCTGGTTTAATAATAGAAACCCTCCTGTGCCTTACAGATCCCCCACTTAAGTAACGTGCATAGCGGCGTCATCTGTATCAACCCGAGGTTTGACTGTTGAACGACGAACACCGTGTAAACGTAGTTCCTTCTGTGCTTAATCAACGCGCAGGTATTACTCTTTACCTGGTACTTTTGTATAAACTATCGACAGAGGAATCCTGGTGACGTCAAAGTCCATGGGCGCGTGTTAGGAAGCACCCCGAGACGCATGGCGTCTCTTTGTATACGTGTGATTTAATAATAGACTGCTTGACGGGAAAGGAAGGGAACGTCGGGCTTTGAGCAAGGCGAGAATTCTGTCAGGAGATTAAAACTATAAAGGGGATTCGGGGGAACAGCAGGAAGCAGACAGAATAACAGAGGGAAATCAAGCGGCACGACTGTGCGCGTCGCGACGTCGGCCGTACGACTGAATCGGCGTCGGAGAGCGTCGAGGAACGTCGCGGAGAGCGTCCCCTGGCGTCTGCCTGCGGTATACCCGTCGAGCCATCTGGCAAACATACGTAGACGTATATATAGTGGCGGTCGACCGAGAAAACTGTATATAGAGGATTAATGTATACTATGCAGTCACTGCGCATGCGCACTGGATCACCATGAAGATTCCGACGATAGGCTATGTCCCTATACGAGTACCGGGCTCCCGTGTCCTATACGTGTGTCCTATCGCTCCTATAGTCTTCTACTCTTCTATCCTTGGCGTTTCTCACCCCAGAACCCATGGCGGATCGTCTCCCGACCTACCGCACGCAGACTGCCCTTGGAAATGCTCCCTCGACTCGACAAAGAAAATCCGGTGGATGCTTTTCGAATTCGCTTCCTCTATTGTAGAATTGAATAGGGAGTAGGAAAGAGTTAAATGGTGGAGAGCGGGTAAAGGGAAATGAAGTAAAGACGGAAGACGCTTGAAGCGTTGTGAAGGAGGAAATGGAGAAACGGAGAGAATAAATCCTCCAGTGTTTGTTGTTCGAGATGAAATTTTTGTGGGTTCCACGGAAACGAGTCTCCCCAGGATAATAAAGTTCCATTCCGCTTTAAATTCCATGGAGTTTTATTGCAAGGGCTGAGAGAAAAACTGGACCAAATCTCGTTTGGCTAAGCATATTTTCATGTGAACGCCGCAAACAGCAGCAGCAGCAGCACAAGCAATACCAGGATTCCTATTGACATTCGCACTATTGTCGAGATAAGCGAGCCCCTTTAGACTCTCTTTACACAATCCTTAGGTATCTGGGCCAAAGTGCGAAGAGCATCCCGACCAGGGTGTCCCTGGTAATAATCTGCAGTAGCGCGTTTCCATAACCGTAAAACTGATCTCTTCGACAGGCAACCATCCTGACAACCAACGAGCCAAACCACCCCCGTATCCTTCAATGTTCAAAGGGGGAGCCATTTCGGACGCAACCCTAAATCGATTACGTTCTCGATTTATTTTTATGGTATTGAGTCTCCGCTGAATAGGGATTCGGAAGCCGTCATGGTTCCCAGCCGTCCATTGGTTACGTCATGCTACCTATCCCATTTACAATGCTTCCTCCTTTCCTTTTACTCACAATTTTCTCATCCTTCTCTTTCCCTAATCCTAGAAAAAAAAAACTCGAATGAGAATCATCGTTAAATCTTAAAACCAATAAAATCCGGATTTTGTTTCAATATTCAAGCTCTTACAGGAAGAATAGTCCTTCGACAGGATACAGTGGCAGCCATGCTGTACAACAATCAGGTCATTCCACTTGTGGTCCAGTATCAGCAGTAACAGGACGTTCCTGATCAGACAGACAGATAGGTAGACAGATGAAAAAAAATAGATAAAACGAATGATATCGATGTGGACCAATTTTTT
Organism: Cephus cinctus; assembly: GCF_000341935.2. Classification (NCBI taxonomy): domain Eukaryota; kingdom Metazoa; phylum Arthropoda; class Insecta; order Hymenoptera; family Cephidae; genus Cephus; species Cephus cinctus. The sequence continues at coordinate 122,767 of NW_014333573.1, forward strand.
TTCGTACAAAAACTCAAGCCAACGCATTGCCAAGAGAATAATAGTTCCACTACGGAGAAGAATTCATTCCAGAACCGAGCGGACGTTTAATTACTTTTTTTTAAAAGGCCCGAGGAGAGTGGTCCAACCTGGACAGAAGAGAATCGATATACCTGGATAACTGCCCTTCCACTTTATAAGGCTCGTTGGTTTCGCTACTAACAACCTAGCCACTACCATATTCTACCCAATACTAGAAAATAGCTATAGTATACAGATAAACTCACTATACATAAAATCGACCAGTTTTCCAGCCACAACACAGACGCTGCATTCTAATGAGAACGTTTTCTCATCCCCCCCCCTCCCCCCAACCACCTCGATCATCTACCCACCGCCTGCCGTTCTGTAGTCGCTCTCCCTTTATTCATACCGCTCTCTCTTTCCCTCTTACATTTTCCCCGATTTACACTGTCTCTGTTTATCTTCATCCTAGAGCATTCTCTCATTCCCGTATTCTGTGTCGTATAGCCGCACGGTTTGCCACGAGCGATTTAATCAGAGCCCAATTACGCTCTACCTTTGCTATTCGCACTGGGCTTACGTTTGCGTCTTGCCAAGATTGGCATGGCAGAATGAGGCAAATGATGGCTTAGAGAAAGGACGAGTAAATGTGCAAACAGAGAAAGAGACAATGAAGCCAGAGTAAGTGCAGGGCAGAAGCATACTGGTGGATAATACGGGAACGGGAATAAAAGATGTAGTGGAATAAAAAAAGCCACACGAAGCACGAAGTGTTCTCTCGCAGATGAAGGACTAATAAAAATATTGTTTACGACGGCGCGAAGCGTTATCTCGCGCAATAAAGTGAAAAACCGTAGAAACGTCGACGTCGGCATCGTCCCTGCGTCGTCATCCTCCACCTCGTCGTTTCAGTGGCACAAGCTCTGAAATAAAGGGAAACGAGGGACGATTTGAAAGTTACCCGTAAACCCGTAGAAGCTAACTCGAAAACATCCTAGGACTATGAATATTTAATGAAATAGAGAGAATTTTACCAGTCTCTATGGTTTTCCTGGTCAACGTTTTCGGCTTTGCTCGTCAACGAACCTCGTTCAATGTTAATGGCAACCTTTAGTCCATTTTACCGAAAGTTCCTTATGCCACAGATTTTCTAGTATGCCACACTGTATTTTTAGTATCGCTTCACACTTCTTTTTATAACTTTTGAAAAAGCACAAACGACAGTTGTTCCTTTCAGTCTTCTATCGCACGACTAGTCGTAGGATTCGTCAGCTGATTCCTACTAATAGTGCCCGACTCTGCCGCTAGGTGGTGCTGATTGCTTAGTACGAAGCCAACGCGACAGAAATTAAACGACGATATTTACGAAAAAGAAATCGAAACAGAAGAAAGGACAATTACCAGGGAAGGTATAGTTATTTCACGCATATACCACGTTTTAATTTGTAGCGACGGCTGGTACGCTAAGAAATACGATGCCCGGCCACGTATAGTCGCCTAATGCACAGCCTCGTCTACACTGTACGAAAAGGGAAGAAAGAAAAGGAGTAAGAAGGATGGAGCTGTATAAGATATAGGCGGTAGGAGGGTTGACGGTAGGATCTTCCGGTTAAAGGTAGAGAGGAGATAGCAGCTAGAGGAGGTTATGTGTTTTAAAAGGTGGATTCCAGGCACGCTTTCAAAGCCGCTGGTTATTTTCCTGGCAAAATCACAAAAATCCTTTTGCAGGCGTGATGCCGCATACGCAATGTTACTCTTAGCGTAACTTGGATGAAGTCTGGGCGACTCTGATCGAGAGGATAAAAGATAGTATGGGCTATATGTAAGAGGGTATAAGGTGAAAGTAGGATACTCGTGGAAGGTTGAAGGCATATCGCTATTCCACTATACGGAGTGGATGTCCAGACTAAAAATCTTGGGCATCCTTCAATCTAGTATCCTGATAGGGTTCTCGACTTCTTCCGAGACCATCCCTTGGAGGAAAAAAAAAAAAAAGAATTGACGTCCTCCCTCCGCAGTCAGGTCGAGGGTGTTTGATCGACTTTCTTTCTCGACCCTTATTTTTTTTACTCATCACTCGAATACAACGCCAAAACGCTGCGTCAATTGACTTATGAAAGTAAAGTCAATTTTTATACAGTTCTTTCTGCCTACTCGAGTCCACCCTCTGACACTGTCGGCTACGTATTGAGATCCTGTAGTACCCTTACTAGGGTCGTCGAGTGTTGGCTGATCGTTCCTTCTGCTTTTCTTCCCTGTTTCTCTCCTTGTCTCGCCGTAAGGACGAAAAAAGATGAATTATATGCGGAATCAAAAATGCTGGTCACGACGGGAATTCAAAGGCATTGTCCTGTCGCCTGCTCCTCCCATTTCCACTTTCTCTACTCTCGACGCTACTGTAGAAGAGAAACATCCACCGAAGGAGAGAGAGAGAGAGAGAGAGAGAGAGAGAGAGAGAGAGAGGAAGGGAGAAGGAGCTAAGAGAAGTGTGATAGGTAAAGAAAAGAGAAGAAAGGAAGATCTTATGATTTGTAGCGGAGGAACGAGGTATTACCGTGTCCCTCCTTGATGGATGATCTTTCCTTTACTTTATACTCCTTTCTTTCTCTTTCATTCTCTTTGCCTTTTCGCATTTTCTTTTTCTACACTACCCTCACGAACACTTCTTCAAAACAACCGGAAAACCGGAGGTTACGCGTGTCCCAAGTATAGAGCTTCCTGCTTCCGATGCTTACCTAGTAACCAGCTTGAGAATTTCAATTCTGAGAGGTAGGAAGGACCGAGCGAGAGAGAAGCAAACATGAAAAGACGGAGCATAGAAATATAAAAAAAAATAAAAACAAAGTTGAGTCGTTTATAAAGAAGAAACAAAGAATCGGTTAGCAGGAGTCTCTTGGAATTCGCATAAAGGAATAGCCCCTCGAACGAAGTCAAAGTTCCCTCTACAGGATATATATATATATATATGTGTATATAGAGAGAAAAGAAGACTCCAGTCGAACAATGCAATTTGTCTTGACGTAAAATCTTACGAGACAAGAGTTAAACGTATCAAAAATAAAAGGTCCAGGTCTTAAAGATTTAACCAATAAGAATCAGTAAGCACAATAAGAAAAACAGCCCTATAGCCGCAGTGCCCCGTAATCCCCCCCAATGGACATAAAACTTCCCCGACTTCCAGTTAATCTCTAGACGGAGTCGAGATAATTAACGATCAATCGATCAATTAATTTTTCGAAGGTGACGGCAAGCCGGATTTGCCCCAGCCGAGCGGTTAGTTCGGCACGTGGGAGAAGGGTGGTTTATTAGGAAGCCCGAGGGGGTGGAAAATCTATGAGGGCCACTCTGAGGTGGGGTCACGTTGGGGGGTTGGTGGATGAAGATGAAGGGGTTGCGCAAGGGAATGTAGGAGACATGTTTAATGGTTGCCATCGATAATGTCGTCTGAGCTGGTCATGCTAGTAAGGGAGGGGGTGTAAGGAGGGGTCCTGGGTGGGTGGTTGTACTGTATATTGCCTATGGGGGGAATGAGCCAGGACTTAAACTTCGGGAAGGAATCAGCTAGAAGCCCCAGGACGAACCACGTGGCTGTAGCTAGCGAATTCAGGAAGCTGCCGGATGGTTGGTAGCAGCAATGTTGCGCATAGTTGCTGCCGGAAGCCGCCGATACCAAGACAAAGAAGTGGCCCCTGACGAAGAGAACGGAGACTGGGAGGTCGGAGGGAAAGACGGCAGGAGCCAAACTAATAGCAGTCAAACGATTAAAACTAACGATCCCGTTGCGTCACGGGTTCATCCCATTCGCCCTCAACGAGGATTAACTGCCGGATAACGACTGATCCCTGGCAAATGAAAATATAGGGATGTTGCCCGCCCGACTGTTTGCGTGGCTCCGTCGCTTCCTGGGATACGTTGCCCGTTGGCCTCTACCCTTCATTAGACGTCAGGAAGCACCAGCCATTTTTACATTATTTTTTAAAATATTTACTCGACCGACGAATCGTCTGCCCTAGGGATATCAGGTCGTCATTATGGATCATTTGACGAAGTTATAAGGAAACGAGGTATGTGACGTAATATAATTAGGATATGCGGTAAAAGTGAATAATATAACGAGCACGTGCTCCGGTGTGATGTAATAAAATGAAAATACGACGAAGAGGTCAAGTCAAATGGAATAAAATATTTGTGCTAACCGAACCGATTAGTGGATGCCTTTAAATGAGTTTTTAGTTGGAATCGATACGTGGCACAAAGCGGTGGATGAATTTGCGAGTTCACGATTGCACGAGTCGTCGGCTAAAGTGAATCGAAGCGGAAGTCGAGGATTTTCTCTGGGGTATATCCAGCGGGTGCGACAGGGACAGAATGCGGAATGAAAGAGGGGCCAATATAGTACCGGAGTCCGAACGTGTCCCTGGTACCTTCTGGATGGAAAGTGAGTGTAAAAGAGAGACAGAGGCAGATAGAGTTCTTCAGGAGCTGCGGAAGAAGGACGATAGGTGGGTACGGTGAACTGAAAATTTAATCATAATTTCGAAGTAGGAATTTCACCGGCTAATAACGCCAGTAAGGAGAGAACCGGGCAGAGGGTTACGTAGGCTAATGTAAGGTAAGGGAATCTTAATCTCGTTGGAGCGTCGGCGAACGAGCTGAAGGAGCCGGAGGAACCGTTGTACGGGGCAAGGGATGAAAAAGGGGGGCAGGAGGGTAGCTTCCAGCGACGACGGTGGTGCTGGTGGCCGCCTCGCAGATTTTCCACCTGGCACTCGCAGCCCTGGGGTGTAATTTCAGTAATTTAATTCCTTGGCTTAATAGAGGGCACCCTCCGTTATCCGCGACCGACCCTCCGCCGCCAGCAGGAGGCACCGTGGCCCGGCAGGGTAAGTCCGGAAGAAATGCAGCAGACACTTGAAAAAAGAAAATAAAACGATTGAGAATCAGGTTAGAAAAGAATTAAAGCGACCAATCCACTCTTACAGTTTAAATGTAATACCCTTGGGAAAAGAAAGGGGGAAAACAAAAAGATTCAATGCCATATTAAATCTTACGTAACCTTCAAAATCCAGATTTTCACCGAAATTTCATGCTAGCGTCGTCCTTTCGACGTGAATTAACGTTGCATTATCTAAATAATATAATTTTGGGCAGGGTATCTATGGAACTGCGGTATCACAGGATTCCGCGAACGTTCGCATGCGGTTTGGCCACGTGATATCGTCCGTCCATCACAGGAAGCCAAATCACCCCCCCCCCCCCCCCCCCCCCCCCC
>NW_014333573.1:128122-145282 GCF_000341935.2 Cephus cinctus
AGCCAACCCCCCCCCCCCCCCCTGGACCCCCCCGCGTGTCATTCTGGCAGGTATCTAATGGCGTCGCCGTTGGCTACTACACAGACCAGGTATCTAACGCCAGTCAGCCAGTGAACCAGGCCAGGTAGTACCGTACTATATATAACAATAGGAAGTGTATGTACACTAGCTGTAAGTAACGAGTACAGTATAGGCAGAAATGTTAAGGCTTCGGGGTGCGATATTAGATACGCGATAGCGATAACCGCGATAGTCGTTGCTGTGCACGTATTATCCGTTAGAGGGATCGACTCTCGAATGGTCCGATCGTAGTAACGTTTTGCGGAAATGGTCAGCGATATTATCCTGAATCATCCTTAACGAGTATCCATGGCCATGCCTGGGCTAACAGTATCACTATAGCCCTGTCGTTCCCTATTGCGTTCCATTAGCTTCCATGCGGCCTATTCCCGTTCTAAAACGGAGAATCCTCATCTCCGTGATATTGAGCGTTCGTCGACTTTACTTCCTGTATTTCAATACATCGAGAAACTCCATATCGTACTCATACCTGTTTTGTATAGAAGTGTAGAATTTCGGAATTTTTGTACGTGACGGTACAATATTTTGAGCTGTCGAACCTCGGAGTATCCGACTGTCTCCGTATAAATGGACAATCGAGTGTCAAGGATGAAAATCTATTTTCACCGGAAGTATAGGAGACAAACGAATTCTCCGAGAGAATCTAACTGACACGAGATGACGTAGTACAGTGCGAGATGAGGATCCAGGAGTGAGAAGATGAGGGAAAAGAAGTATATCGGTATAGGCATAGCTTACCTTCTCAGAGATCCGTTCAAACAAACTCACCAAGACGGATACCTCGATCCGTTAGATTTACGAGGGTCCGTTGGGGATCGGCCTTAACGTTTCTGATATTATCCATATATCCGTTTATTTATTGGCTTTCGATTTCTCCGGGAATAAACATTGAGAACTGGGATTCATGTTAATGCTTAAATCCACATTGAACACCACATCCGGTTGTGGTCTACACGTAAACCCGAAGCCGAACTCCTCTCGCTCGTCCGTACCGCCGAATACATATATCTGACCTGAATCTAGGTTGTGTTCCGATATAAGGCTATAGACCTTGCCGGTAACTTCGGCGTTCGGAAAGGCGATGGAATTATCTCACATGACGTGAACGCAACCAGCCCAGTCCACAGCGCTCCCGGTGTTGGCTGTTTCTAACAGTGAAGCTTAGGTGGCGGTGAATCCAAAGGTAAGGCTAGGTTAGTGCGATACTGTTTGTAAGAGGGTAGCCAACGTCTATGAAGGATGGGATGGGTTAACAACGTGATCACGGTTCAAGCACTCCCCTAGGATCGCCACATCAACCTCCACTTCCGCTGTACCCTTAGTATCTCACGCTCTCTTACTTCATCCCACGAATCTTACCGCTAATATCTGCCATAGTTCTCTTTGCGATATTCCCTAGGACTTCACGTTGAACGAATTACCAGTGATACGGATATATGGAGGTTAGGTTAGGTTTTTAAAAGGCGACACGGGTAGGTGCGTATATAAGTTGAAAAATCCCGTACGGCTTTTAGATGAAAACTTGAAACAGCCATGGAGGTACGGGAAGGCTGAAAATATGAATGGACGAGGAGGTCGATGTCATAGCTTTGAATTTACCGATCTTCTTTCCGCTTAAGAGCTTTCTCACGTACGAGGATCCTTTCGTGAAGTTTGCTCTTCAAATAAACTTTGACAAGCCCCTATCCTCATGGGCTGTCTCGTCGGGCTATGTAAAGGCACGAAAAGCATGCAGCCAAACACGAAGGAACTTTTCCACATAGTTCACGGCTTGCTATAGCATAATCGAGAATCCGTGTTTCATGATCCGTGCGTCTCGTGCGCGTCATCCGACGGGTGTATATGTAGGGTGTATAGTATATTTTCAATAATAAAATACAAATTTGATATTCATAGGCACTGCTCTGAAGCTCTTGGTAATTGCGCTTTATTAACGAGCCCGAGGTATACAAAGCCTGGTTATTACTTCCATGTCATTCGGTACTCATCGTCATCGTAGGTTAATTAGCCAAACGTCATTGACGCACACGGTGCGGGTATAGGCAGATGCGTATCGGAATTTCAAAAGCCCGGGATCAGGCACGTGGTCCTTGTTTGGTAGAGTCCATCGATCCCCATGTTTTAGATCGATATCGATGTGGACCCGTAGAATCAAATCAATTTGATATCATGCCGGTGGTATGGAGATTGCTGGTGCAGCTGGTCAACGAAGTTGGCTCTACGCTGGCTAAGCCCACTATTCTCTGTTGCTGATTGTCAGTAAAATCAGGGTGACCAATGAAACGCGAACTGAACGATAAAACGCCTAGCTCGCTGAAATTCCATTTCCCGGATAATTCTTGCGCCAAAGCGTAATTGCCATTGAGCTATACTGGCCGAAGTCTATGACCGGATGTCGATGGGACCTTTTATCCTTGTCAAACTGGCCTTCCGAGTCCCTGGAAAATCTATGTGCTTGTCTACCGTACTATTGGCTTGTATACGGACTCCTATGACAGCTCGTAATTGCAAGCGGTTCGACGGCCACGCAATAACCGCGAAGTACATATTTACTGGGATTCCACTTGAAGAGCAGGTGATTGCTTTACGCTTAATTACACGCTCGCGCGATTCCGCCACCGTCGATGCCCACCGAATGCCCAATTGTCATTGGCAGCGTTTTTAGGGTACTCGGGAAATTTTCGAAACTTCCTCCAGGCCATTTTACTTGCACTCTGATAGCTAGTTGGCCTGCAATTCGGCTACAGTAACAAACGTTAAATACTAGACTGATCTTTTTTTTGGATTAGCTGATAGCCCAACATGTGCACGTTTACGTACTATCGTGAGCAAAGTTTTTGCTTTGTGTATCGAATATTGTGGTTCGACTAGTAATTTTGTACTGGAATGTCGAATGCCATTGAACTAGTAATAAACAGACTGGTTATAGAATATCGGACTATTTCTAACTGGACTGTACACAGGCTTTTCGTGTATCCCAGAATCTAGAACCATGTTGGTGAAACAATATTTTTTTATATATTTTTACTACCTACGTTTTATCATTATTTTATCTAGTATTTACTGAACGTTCGCCTAATTTTTACAGGCTCCACTGTATCCTTGTACAGTCCTACTGTGATTATAATTATTAATCCTTAAAGTCGGATACCGGAAGTTTCGCCTGAGACATCACATGCAACAAAGATGACTGTAATGCCTCTTAGAACAGCTTACAAGTTATTTGCATGAGTCAGTAGGAGCCGAGGAGTGACGCTAGAAACTCGACAGAGGAAACTTCGAGCGATGCGACTTAAATATTTTGAGATTGGTACTCGAGTGGTCCAACAGAGAGATTCCTCTTTAAATTTTTTGCCAAGCTTTCGTATATATTACATTTTTTAAATATCAACGACGCCAAAGGGAAACGCAATATCATTCAATTCATATTACGAAACACGGTCGTATCAAAAAAAGATAAGAAACTGAGAATCTCTGAGAGATTTAAAAAATATATACTATTATTATTATTATTATTAATTATACAAATAGAAACGAACTTAGTCTAGATTTTCATGGAGATATCCGACAAAGCCATTCGTATGTTGATTGGCAGAAGAAAATCTTTGTCTTCCTGTTAATTTAAAGAAACTGGAGACTGACATTCATGGATGAATTATTATCTAAAAGTAATACCGACTACTTCCCCTCCCACCGCCCCCTTCAAATTACAGTCCTAATACAATATTAAAATTACATTAAAGTCATAATACGTAAATGAAGAATCTATCATAAAAATACGTAGGGCTGCAAAGTGCATCGGGTAGAGTCTCGTGTGTAATATTAGAAAATAATGGGAAAAATGATAGAATGATAAAATGGCACCTGGCAGAAATAGTACCAAGAAATAGGGTAGGCGTTTTAGTATAATTATCAAGAGTGTATGCAAATTATCATGTGCATAATTACATAACTCTAGCAATGTAAAACAAGCGAGGGTACTGTATGGAAAAAAAAATATGTACACGCTGTACGGCAAAATAAAATGATGAACGATGTAGCAGGTAGCCATTGAAAAGTTACAGGGTGATAGAGTAGCCCTTAAAGCGGAGCGTTATCGCGTTAACCAAAGGGAAATTGCATTCGGTTGGCCATTGGGTTTGCTGCACACTTTTTGTCTACCATACGTTACTCATTCTACGTATGTATCCGGTTATTCAGTCCAAACGTACCAGGCGAACGTGGTTTCACTGTGAGAATCGAATGGACGATTCAACTTCAGATGATGCGTTTCAGCTGAATGACCCGGTCTGTATCCACGCTGTGTAATGGAACGTCAATTCCTGGAATTACAGTATATTTTTCATAGTCGATGCAATTTTCGAAATTCTGCCGCATACGCCACTGGTGCCGGAAGGGTCAATTTTGGTGGTAAATTTAGGAATAGTATAAAAGAAGGGAATTACTTATTGCGTGGGAGTACAGCTAAGGAAACGGACGCCGATTATAAAGGCGGCCAGTCGGTTCATTGGCTGCTCGTTTCTATTAGTATATTGGCGGACCTAGTGGCCACGTCGATGGAGATGGTCCGCTGTGCTCTGATGCGCTGTTCGGCTCTGGTGTCTGGCTTTCATGGTTCTTCACGGGTGATTACACGTGGTCTGTGTAAAGGATGCTTCAGGGTGCGGATGCTGTAGCACTGGATGCTTAATACGTAGCGGGTTTGCGGCGAGTAGCTGTTATATTTGTACCTGGATATATCCAGGAGGTAACCGCTCGTGAGCTGAAAAAGAAGATACGTGGTGAAAGAAAGTCAGTAAGCTGATGAGCAAAGCTACCCCTGGCGCAGGAGTGTCATTCGTTAAAGAGAAAAAAAGCATTGATATTGGATTGTTTAAAAGCAAGCGTGGTTGTGAGTGAAAGGGAGAAAAAAGACACCGGTACCAAGTATCTCTTTGTGTGAGAGAGACAATACAGAAAAAATAAGTGCAGTAACAAAGGGAAAGAGTTTATATAAAGGGAAAGTGATATCCATAGGGAGGAAGTGCAGTGGGACTCGGAGTGACAGGAGTAGTATGGTGCACTACGGGTGTGCGAAAACTGACAGCGGAGGTGTCGAGTGCTTCATCGACTTCACACGACAAGAGTGAGACAGAGTTGATAACGGATAGAGAATAGATAACAGAGGATAGGACATAGGATGGAATTGAGGAAGGAAGTCAAGAGGGGTGAAAGAGTGAAGTAGCGTCGGTCGGGTATCCAGACACTCGACCGTCATACCCATTGGAGCAAGTAGGCTGGTTGCATTGAGAGAGGCAGGGAGGAACAGAGAGAGAAACAGTGGAGTGTACTCCAACTAAGAGAGAGTGTGCCAAAGCAAACCTCGAGTGCTTCATTGAGTTCTGGGAGAAAGCTGTCCATTTTCCTCTCGGTCCCTCTCCCGCTCAGGCAGCCTCGCTTCTTTTGCTTCCTTCCCTTTGGTAGCCGATAGAGAGCGAATGAGTGCGAGAGAGAGAGAGAGAGAAAGGGAGAGTGAAAGATGAAACTTTAATTGACAGTGAGAGAGAAAGGTGTGCAAGAGCGAGAGGATGGAATGAGTGATGTTGGGGCTGAAGTTTTGGGCTGGTAGGCTGTAAAATCTTCTGAGGGATTGGTCAAAGAATTTGACTTTTGTGGCGTAGACGTTCCAAGAAAACAGGGAGGAGAGAGATATAGGGAGCAGAGCCAGGAAGCTGTTATCTGAAGCTCTGGGAGAGGATACGATAAGCTCATCCTGATTTTTCACCTTATGAGGACAGAGGAGAGATCCAGCCCGAGGAGCAGGAGCTCCGTCGGGGACGGAAGTCAAATCGACGCCATGACAAGGTTCATCGAAGTCCTGGCTATTCTGGGATCATTTCTTCTTCTACTGATCACTCTGCCGTTTTCCTTATGCTTCGCTTTCAAAGTCGTGCAAGAGTACGAGAGGGCTGTCGTCTTCAGGATGGGACGTCTACGTGGAGAACCGCAAGGACCAGGTGTGCTGTCCATAGACGTTTACCATTTCCTTTAAGTAAAATCCCCGTCTGTAATTTCACAGAGGCACAAAACAATCACACTGAGACCCATTCTCGGTATTATTACATCGCTCTCTTGCATTATACCAAAAGGGAAATGGCTCTTTGCGAAATAATTATCCTGTTAGATAGAAGCGGACAGGATAATTGCCAGGAACTTCTGGCATACTTGAGATACCGTGTTAAAGTTTTCTGTCCAATGATTAACTTCCGGTGCTTTCCTGGCACAAAATTCGTTCGAAGCGAGTCTATCGACCCCGAGCATTACAGTGACAGTTGTAATTGTTGTGGCATCCCTTTTGACATATTCCCACTGTACAGTCCTGAGAAAAAATAAATAATAATAATAATCACCGTGTGAATCTACTTCAGGAACGTTCTTCATATTACCCTGCGTGGATAACTGCGTTCTGGTCGATCTCCGCACGGTATCCTTTGACGTGCCGCCTCAAGAAATCCTTACCAAGGATTCCGTAACAGTCAGCGTAGACGCAGTGGTCTACTACAGGATCAAGGAACCGTTGAACGCAGTAGTGAAGATAGCGAATTATAGGTGAGAGTACCGGAACCGTCCTGAGTCCTCTTGGCTGTCCTATTAGAGGATACAATGTTACCTCATCATAGTATGGAGACCGAATCGACCTTTTTACATCGAGTGTCTGCCAATTATACGAACTAACGAACATCTACAGCTTTCCAATTAGGCAAAACGAGCGGCGCGTAATCAAAATCGTTTCACGGCGAGATGACTCGCTCAACTCTGCCAATTACGTCGGAAACCTAACAGAACAAGATCCTCGGTCAGGATTCCCGTCCACGTTCCTCAGTATGCCAATATCCACGAATCCCATAGCAATTCGCCCTAATTAGGGATACAGTCGATCCCAATCACCCTATCGGTATGAAATCTGTGGTCGCCTTTCAAGAGTCCGCAGTATCCATCATTATACGTGGCCTTATGGGTCTCTAAATAGGGCAATAAACCCAGTCAATTTAATGATCCGAAACACACGAGTGTAATGCCAATAAACTGTTTACGTTCTAAGCGATAAACTAATCCAGAAATAGCCACTGCATTTCGTGCATTAGGAATGCAATATTCTCCATAAGCTACCAGTACAGGCGGGGCTTTGCACTTCTCTCTGCATATTGGAAAATAAATGCAGGGGATCCACGTGGTAAATTAATCCTGGCAATTACGCAAGCGGATTATTCGATAATTTCCTGGCTGTGTTTCACTACTATTTCCAATGAATAAATATCACTTTGCTCCTGTTGGGATACGTTGTAGTCATTCGACCAGACTCCTGGCGGCCAGCACTCTTCGCACTGTACTCGGGACTCGTAGCCTCGCCGAGATCCTCTCCGAGAGGGAAACCATATCTCACACCATGCAGGCATCCTTAGACGAGGCGACTGATCCTTGGGGCGTTAAGGTCGAACGTGTCGAGATGTGAGTATCGACCTTCTACAATGTAACGTATGTATAAGAGGTTGAGAGACGAGTAAAAAAAAAAGAGAATCCTGCGTCTTTAATACATCACTTACTTGACAGGCTTATCGTCCTGTTTACACCCTAGAAAACTTATCCTCGTCTTCTCTCGCCATCCCTTAACGACTTGTCCTCGCTATCCTGCCTTCCTGACGTTCCTGTACTACGAGAGAGGAATCGCTGATGATGCTTCATGTCGTATACGGGCTCTGATGCAATGTCTTTTGAGGTTAGATAATCTAGCCGCTGCTCTAGATACTCGTCTCCTTGGTTACGTCACTACTCCAGGCGTTCCTGATTTCCTCGTTCATTTTGCTTCTTTACTCCACGCTGGAAAATACAATTAAGTCGGTCTTTGTCGGTAAAGAAGTAAAGATGCAATGTAATGGTACTGAAATACGTAAAGACTTTACAGCCAATGAAAGCTCTTCGTTGATTCGTGTCCTGAGTTTCTACGAGGAAAGGAAATGATTGGAAATCTTGTCGGAAATCAACGAGGAAATACCACGAGATCCAGCAACGATTTATCCCAAGGGATTCGAAGATAGCCGAACATTCCGTTCGTCGGTTGATTTCAATGTGGAATTTTACGACCTTGCAGAAAGGACGTACGACTTCCGGTACAATTGCAACGGGCCATGGCGGCGGAGGCCGAGGCAGCTAGAGAGGCACGTGCAAAAGTGATAGCAGCCGAAGGAGAAATGAGAGCCTCGCAAGCATTGAAGGAAGCCAGTGACGTCATCTCTAGAAGTCCCGCAGCACTTCAGGTTATTATACGGACAGTCTCGATTCATTCGATTCTCCCTAGAATTTACAATATTGTTCTCGTGAATTTTACAGGTGCGAATTGAAGTCTTTTTATGCATGAAAATCGAATGAGAACTGCAAATAATTATAGTTATTCAAAATTAACCGAAAGTCGGTTATACTAAAGTAATCAAATGGATGAGGCAACTTTTCATGGTACATATATCAGTTTCGAATAGCCTGGTGTAACGTAGAAATATAAAGTTTTCACGGGGTATAAAATCTAGTATAATAATTCCATCCACAGAATATATTTACACGAAAAATCTTCTTCAAAACGCTTCAAGGATAATACCAAACTTTCCACTAGCTGTCGAAAATCCGGCTCGCGCGAATATAGACTTTTTTACTGATACAATTTACATTTCCAGCTGAGATACCTGCAGACACTGAACAGCATTTCGGCCGAGAAAAATTCCACGATAATATTTCCACTTCCAGTGGATTTGCTCGCGCCATTTCTCAGTCCTGTACGTCAACTCAACCAGGAATCTCTTCAACAGACAAGCCGACCGGAGCGTTTCCCATAAATCGTCAAAATTTTACAATATTTAATGAAACACGGAAAAAATATATAATTGAATTTAAATACTACTCCAAGGCAATCTTAAAATCTTAACTTTATTACTAACCTCAAAAAATCGATAGCCGTACAATCGATACGGAAAAGAAAATCGAAGCCACACAACACGCTACATCAATAGCACAACTGTACCATCTCAAGTTAGAGCTACCAATCTATTAATTAGTTCAGAGAATACTGCAGCAATGTTGTGACTGTACATAACGGAATTGCAGTGTCGCAGGTGCAAGCTCCACTCTAGAACTTGGTGATAGACCTCAAGGAGAACACTGCAACATTTCTACCAGAATGCATCTATTCACTGAGCTAACAGCTGTAACCCTTGCAGAAATTAATTGTATCCTAAATGCAACAAGATGAATAGTAATCCTGTGTAGTAATAATTCGTGAATTTATTTAAGTAATTGTAGAGTCAATAAAGAAAGTTAGTATCTCGAACGACAATATCAGCTATGTTCATGTAATTCATCGATTACATCGTCGATCTCGAGCATTGTCTGGTATGCGTCATGCATAAAAATGTTAAGGTTAGGAAAGTTACCGTATGGAAGAACCACGATGTTGACAGGTGTTTACGCATCGTTGCGTTTACTCGAGCATGCCTTCCATTGCCGTAAACATCCTGATTCCGTAATCTAAATCAATTTGATTTACGGATTTTCGTTAGATTCCGCGTGTTACGTTACTGTGGCGCGTTAGTGCCTGCCGCGATGCTTGTGCTATCTCTACAACGGTTACCGGTACGTCGACACAGAGCGTAGGTTACTGCTGGCGCTATTTGGGCTACGTAAATAAATATGACTGACGGGCGTTCCCCTTTGCAAACTTGATACAAATTTAAATAACGCCACTGTAAGCCGTACGCGAAGTCGGAATTAGGAATTTCGAAACTACCACTGCAAGATGTCAACAAACTGTTTTAGTTCTCGAGTCGGGCACAGAGGGCTGCTCGAAGAGTTAGATAATCTCGACATAGGGATAATAAAATTCCCTAAGGTTTTTATGGGGAATTTTTTGTTCGTCCATCGCAATCTTGACATTTAAAGAGAATTCTTAATACGGTTCAAGTAGAATTTAATTATTAAATAAGAAATATAACAAGAATGTTTATGTCAAAGGAGCAAGTTATTATCCTTATATTATTTTTCATTTATAACATCTTTTATTGTTTCTCTTATTTTAATCCTCGCTCTTTTTGTGTACTTATCTTCTTGATTTCTGAATCTATTCACAGCGGCAACTTAACCTAACTTACCAGTTAACTGATTTATTGATTGACCAACAATTTTATTAATATCTAAGGATATCAGAGGAATGACGTACGATGCCCGGAGCGATATCGATTTTGATCTGTATCTCTGTGATATTGAATTGTCCCGGTAAATTGAAAACAGCAGGTCGCATGCATACAGATGGCCAGCTCAAAAAACATGAGTTTCCAACGGTCTGCAGCGAACGTGTTGGCCGCCATGTAAATTCAATTACCTAATGACGGGAAAGGTGAGTTACCGATCAATCCAATTTTGCTGACGCCACCGTGCGCCGGTATATAGTTAATCTGCTTCTTGAAAAATACAGATAGCGGTGACCTACGCCAGGAAAAAGTAATTACTTGAGAAAGCATGAAAAATGGAAGAAAAAAATCAGGGAACATCATTGCCGTATATAGAAACAGTGGAATTGGAACATATGTATGAAGTAACTTGGGTTCGACTTTCTGTACTAATCGTGCTAATTCAACATAGCCGAAGACTCGAGAATTCAGTGAAAAATGATGGAGTCAAGGTGGTTGAAATATTTAAGGACCTTTAAGTATCCTGGATAAATTATGCAGTAAGGAAAGAATCCTTCGTATGGAGCATACGTGTTCTGTAAAAATATTATATGTTATATATTACGAATACACACGCACAATACACAGGGTTATTCTGATGCCTGAAAGCCATGTGTTTTCGATACG
Organism: Cephus cinctus; assembly: GCF_000341935.2. Classification (NCBI taxonomy): domain Eukaryota; kingdom Metazoa; phylum Arthropoda; class Insecta; order Hymenoptera; family Cephidae; genus Cephus; species Cephus cinctus. The sequence goes on from NW_014333573.1 coordinate 139,081, forward strand.
TATATACGATATAAGGAAGCATCAAAATGATAAACGCAGCTATTAAAAATTTAACTATTCAATGTAAATCAGCAGTGCTGTTTCCATTTGAAATGGTAATGACGTAACGTGAGCTATGGAAAAGCAAAAAATAACGTTTGGGTTTAAAAAAAAATATCATTGTCATATTAAATCAAAGTAATTCCAAACTCCGTCCACGTACAGTGGATCGTTACAGGGCTGTGCAGCAATTTAAAACAACCCTACAAGTACTCTAAAGTCTTCGAGCCAAAACTGGTGTTCAAGTGCAATAGCAATTTAGTCAAAAGTGTATATATACGTATATATATATACACACTGTTCTTGTTAACATTAAGAGAAAATGAGTATACTGTTGGAGAGCAGAGGGTAGCCAGAGAGATGAGAGTAACAGAGGTGCTCTAGAAACGAGAGAGAAAGAGATATAAAAAATTGGTAGAAAATCTAAGAAAAGGAAGCGAAAGCCCAAGAAAGGAAGTGAACACAGTGAGAAGGGAAAGACGTAAAGGGTGGTGTACCGGCCATTATTCCGATGATATTGCAGGGAATTAACGGTCGCGTTATGCAAAAAGCTACCATTATCATATATTAAAGAGAACTAGGGTGCAGAAGGGTGCCCGCTAGCGTTATTCATCGCAAAACAAGCGGGTCAAGCTTTTCTAGGGTCCGCGATGCCCTTTGCAACCCTTCGAGACACCCTTGCGGCTTTCATTCAGCCAAATTACGTATATGCATTGAAGGTAGAGGCGAAAGCGATAACTCCGGTTGCAGGCGGCTGCCCATTGTTTTTGCACCACGGAACACCCTTGGAATTTCCGGGCAATCGAATTTCTCTCGACCAGCAGCAACAGCACCGCTAACGCCGCCATACTCTTCTCGCTGCTCCGTCTGGATTTATGGGCGACAGGAGAGTGGACCAAACTGAAGCAAGGAGCAAGCTGAACATATAAGTGTATATATATATATATATATATATATATATATATATAGTGTACGTATGTATACACCATGTATTATAGATAATCGAAGAAGGTAAAGGATAACAATGTCCGGCGAAGCAATTCAATGTACACAATAGCGAATCGCGGCTGTCCTGGCTAATTCTCGTCTGATCGCTATTCGAGCACTTAAGCCATTGAAGGAAGATATATACACGTAACCAGTTTAGCAATCTGGCAGCAGAGGACCCTGTTCTAGTACTCTGTTCCTGGGTAGGAAGCAACCAATGGCTAGTTAACCTCCTGCCCCCGACTACCACTTGGTTCAGTGGCTCCCCGACCACCGTCAGACCAAAATGGCTATGGATAGTACCCTCCTTCCAGAATTATCGTTTCTGGTATCGCGCCGCTTGGGATTAGCGATTTTCACTGGGTAAAGCAATCGATGCTGGAGGGTGGAACGGGCTCCCGTCTGATCCACGGCGTATTCGAATTTGTAACGGAAGCCTCTATCCATCCGAATGGTTCAGCCGATAAAACCAACGAACCGACGAACTTGTAAAGTCACTACGAAACCCGTGAAAAGTTCTCGTAGACGAAGCCATCTTATGTATCAAGGATATATGTTCTAAGTCAAATTGGATTAAGGGAGTCGATTAAACCAGCTACGGTGGATTTCAAGTTTCTATGAGATTTCGAAGAAATTTACTCAGTCTGCACGTGGCCCTAGACTGAAGTTTATTCTAGAATTCAGTATGGAAGAAGAGGCTTTCAAGGAAAGTTAACGAAATTCCAGAGGTGGGATACGTGAGTGCCGTAACGTGCGTTCCCGGGACTAAATGACTCGTCGCCTTAATAAAAAGGAAGTCAGCAGAGCGCGAAAGGGTGGTTAGAAGGTGATAGGATGAAAGGGAGGAAGGGTCGGTAAGGGTAGATAAGGAGATTTTGGGGAGTAGAGCCTTGAGAAAGGAGAGCGAAGGATTCGTTCCTTGGTTTTGCTGGTGCTGATGGCCCTTCTGTTACATGGGTACTGATTCTGCTGATGATGATCATGCTCGTGGCTCACGTGCGCAAGGTCCTGGATGAAATAGTACGAGTCCCGCTCGAATATTAGGGAGATCGAGGGAGTCGGTACTTGGTAAGCTTACCGGAAGTCTTTCGGGTGCTGACGTCGCTTTAGGAAGGTTGAGATGAAGTGGTGGGAAAGAGGGGAGGTGTAAAAGGGTGGGAGCCGAATCAGGCTGCGTGGAAAAGGTGGCGGAGGTCGCAGGGGGCGCCCTGGAGGAAGAATGAAAGGAGGTTACTGCCACTGGGTTTCATTATGCAGCCTCTTAAAGTTGGCGTAACTCCCATTGGTCGTAAATATGAGTTACGACTGGCCGAAATAGCGCTGCGTACCTACCATGACTCCGGGACACATATGCGTATACAGTTGCTGTGCCTAGGAAATTATTTATTTTCCTAGGGGCCGCGACTCTTTCTTCGACCTAGTCCTCCCGCCTCTTTGTCTGTTCTCTTTTGGCAATCCCCATTCCCCGGCTCTGTACCTACTTCGTCCAGCCATTTTTTTATGCGCGATCATTTACTGCCGGTTGGCAGCTGCCATAAATTCGTAAAAAAAAAAAGGAACAGTCGCTGGACTGAAGGCCTTCAGTGAATTTACATCCTCTAGTATATGTCGGAGATTCGCGAACCGCACAATCGGGTAATTCCGTTGGGGATGGAAATCGTTCGCGGCCGCTCCCATAAAATGTTTGCAAATATGTGCATATGCTAATGCAGGGTATTCCGCATAATGGAGAGTGGATACGCGGCATAATGTTACGCCCTATGGTTACGTTCGGTACTAGCCGTTCTCGGTCTCGTCGAACTTTCGGAAATATTGCTACTCTCGCTCCATCTTACAGATTCATCTGTAACTACCGTTTGAGCTTGCAACGAACTACTACCGGTAACGTAAAGTCTCTCTAGATGGTAAACAGGGACGATTTACCTACCGTCGGTAACATTAACGTCAGAGATAATTTTCAGTATATTTATTTATCTTGTGAGTCATGATATTTAATGTACATATCAGATGAAAATTTAGGGATACACATTAGCAGCTTAGCGTAGAAAAATGATTAAATATCTATTGAAATCTTGAAAACGTTGAAAGTTCAATATGATACATTAGACATGTACATAAATATCCAATACCGTTAAGATCGATATATATTTATTTCAAAGGCTACAATTCATCTATATTTCTTCTAAATTAACAGAATATCTCTAATTTAAAAATATAATCATTTATCTGATCCGCTACAAGGCCCGAGTGTATTTTTCATATACAAAAAAAAGAACAAGGCTAAGCAACACAGAGTTCTAACGATTTTAATGAAACCCAGCCAGCATCTACAGAAAAAGTAAATAGAGTCCATGAGCCTCGAGTCCGACTTTAATTGAAGTCAGACAAACCCGCTCGAGAAGTTCCCAAAAACTTTAATTTGTCGTCGAACGTCAGTGAGAGACAACAGAAACGAAAGTTTTTTGATTTCCAAATAGAGGCGCTTTTTCAAGTAAAAGAACGATTGTCCAAGCAGTGTTGTTCGGTGGATGAGAATCTATGAATATGTCGCAAGGGCTGTTTACCGTGCGACCCATAACCGTACCAGGGATCCCAGGAAGCCGATTGACTTTCATGCGGCTGTATTAACATAGCATTGGGGGGAGTGCGAGCGCCCATAGAGAAACGTGGGATTTTATAGGGTGGCGCGTGTGCCTGGAATATCAAAATAATTACAATCGAATCCAAGCCAGTCAGCCATCCAGCTCACCAACCAGCCGTTTAGCCAGCCATCCAAAGTCAGTGAGCCTACCCTTTACCTAAAACTTCTTTCCTCGTCCCTAGAATTTGCCCCAAATTTACCCTCGAAACTTACCCAGAAACGTCTCCCCGCCATTTTCACTACTGAGAATAATCTCGACTGGTCCTACGTATCTTTACCAGTAGCATATATGTCTTATATAGCTATACAGTACTATTACCCCCAGTCCATTAAGACAATGGGGTAATTTCCCTAGATTGGAACGTTACGTTCAAGAGTGTAGAAAATGGTTTTAAAAGAAAAAACGCAGCATCGACACTCGGACTCGTGACGTAACGCGAGACAAGCTCCTGTCAGTCGATTTACGAGGATCGGTTTACGATCCGAAATCGCAGCTCTTTAGAGGTAAAGGTTCGGCCTCCGCACTCCGGGACACCAGCATAAAATTTACGTGCGCCGATCGTTGAGTTCCCGAGCGAGTTTTTCCCTATTCGAATTGGCAGCTTCGCTCCTGCCTGAGAAAATGTCAAGGTGGTGTAATAAAATTTATGATTATCGATATCAGGGAGATTCCGAAGGTCGAAAAGTCGCGAGCGACGTAAAACGATCCTTCCTTCGAAGGTACCCTCGTTACCCACAATTCCACCCTCGGCCGTGTTCGCCGTCTAACGATCCTCCCTTCCATCCTTATTAGCCGCTGAAAAATGTCCCTGCTTACTAGTGAAATCACGAGAGATTGGCTCCGACGAATTCGACATTTTCAACGTCCCATTTACGCTGGAAAACCTTCGGACGTCGTCGTAACGACCTTTTTACGTGACTTTAGACCTGGTATCAGTTGCGAGATATTAGTGGGAAAATAAAAATAAAGTAGAAACGATGGACTTCCGGTTGGAATGAAGATTTGGGGAACTCGCTTGTTTCCTGTCTTCCGGCAAACAAGGCAGTCGCTGCTGGAGTCAGAAGGAAGCCGGTGGGGGGTCTAGGTAAAACTTTCTCCACGAGAAAGGTGAGTAAACTTTTTTACGAGAGACAAGGAAAGGGTGTAGCTGTGTGTGTGTGTGAGAGAGAGAGAGAGAGAGAGAGAGAGAGAGGAGAGCATATCTTAAGCGCGTTTACCGGGACGCTTCCCGTTGACGTTTTAAACTTTACCAAAGGACGACCGACGCTCGGCGTCGGGACGCTAGCTATAATTTTGTGGTTTTAACATCACCGTAGCGCTTCGTGTTTCCCTGGATGCTTTTCGCCACGAGATAAAGCTCCGGGCTTCTCCGCGAGTCTGAAGTCACGGCGCAAAACAATACTGCGGAGTCCAAGAAATCTCCGAGATTAAAGTAACGTCTGCCAGCAAAGATTTTTTCTTTTTCATCGTATAATTTCCTTTGGACCTTTCTTTTTCTTTACTTTTCATATCTTTTTTTTTCTTCGTTTTCTGGAAAAAGAAAAAGAGCGATCGACGAAGGCCCGTCCATATCGACCTAGGATGATTCTCACTCTATCAATCCCGCTAGGGAAATCTCGGATCCGAGTCTGTTTGCGTGGCACTCGAGGTCCCATTGGGACACCAGGACGACCAAGTAGGAGAATCATGAGAATCATGAGAATCAAGACGAACGAAGTGCGAAGAATTTGGAAATTGGTAAAAAAACAAAATTCCACGAGAAACCGAAACTGTCATCGACACCCAGTCAGTCCCTTTTACCGATGATCCACATATTGCGCCATCTCGGCCAAAGACCTTCTTATCACTCCGAAATGTCTATTACGAGAAAATTGTAAACACGTAAAATCCGAGTGACTGGGTTATCTTGTCCGAAAACAAGGAAATACGCGTGTTTTCGCGTTCGCTTTCATGCGAATAGCTGGTAACAGGCAAGAATGCTCCAAGGGTCGGGACGTCGTTGTGACGTCGGTCGGCGTCGCTTTTTTTTTATTTTCTTTTCTTTTTTTTTTTTTTCAAAGCGCAAAAGCGCCTTGAATATATCGGCTGGCCGAATTGCCAATGATTTTTCGGTTTCTCAAGGCTCGGGGAAAAGTCCGTAGGATCGTAATATCGCGAAGCGAGGAGTCTCCGGAGAAAATATGTTTCTCGCAAAGTGATTTAAAGGGTCGAAGGGTCGCCGCCGGCCCTTGGAACTCAGCCTGATACACTGATATTGGCTTAAGCTTGCTTCTCCTTCTCTTTCGCCATTCCACCAGCTATAACAACGCTTGCAACCTCTTCGGCTACCACGATGGGACCCTCCCCCCTCCGTCCTCCCCTATTCAACCCCTCGCCTTTCGAACCTTCACGCCCTTTTGCCCTTTCAGACTCCTTCCGCGTTTCCCATACGAGAAAAGAACCTAATTCGAATCTCGGTGAATTTAATACGTCCCGAAAAAAAAAAAATTTCTACCCCTCCGCTGTCACCCTCAACCCCCCCCCCCCCCCCCCAA
>NW_014333573.1:145349-164367 GCF_000341935.2 Cephus cinctus
AAAAAAAAAAATTTCCCCCCCCCCCCCCTCCCCCCCCCCCCCCCCCCCCCGTCCCCAAATCTTCCAGCCCTATAAAAAGAGTATTTCCTTCTTCTTGGATATATGGCTAATTTCTTGCGATCGATCGGATTCTCTTTGTCTCTCTCTCTCCTCCGTCCTCCCTCTCTCTTACTCTCTTCGTATATTTAACTGGCTCCTCGGCTAGATTGCTCATTTCTGAATTGACCCCTCGTTACGTAATACCGATATACGCAGCCCTATGCGTCGACGATGAAAATAAAATAAATTTTAATCTATAAACATAATATACACTTTGATATACTCCCATGAAATGTTGGTCCACGATAACGTCCAGTGCCTCGTGTAAAACGAGTGAGATTTCTAAAGTTTTAATACCGTGCGAATCTGTAATCCCGAAATTTCTTGAGGGCTTAAAGAGCTTTGAAGCTCCTCGTGAAAGTTCCCACCTATGGTAACTTCCAACTCACAGATCCATCTCGATAATTGCTTATGATCCCAGCATCCTTGCTTGGCTACGTTTCTTTCCTATTATATTCTGCCACGTATATAATACCTTTCCACTTTACATTGGTATATCAAACTTCTCTTACAATTTCTCTTTGACCTACGCCATTTCGCTTTTCCAGCTTTACTCTCGTCCTTGTACCAAGTACCAAGAGGCCGAAGATATTAACCCGGAAAAAGTAGATCCTTCGATAAAAGGAATTCGAAGGAATAATATTTTTCTTCCATTTCAAATTATTCCACGGGAAAGTCTCTCTCCGCATCTTTCCCTTCGCGATCTGCCGTTACTTTATCAGCTTCCTCGACTTCCGCTTTAACTCCAGTCACTCAAGTCCAATCGAAGACGCACGAAGATCAACGAAACTCCGCGAGAGACTTCAAGGTAATCCCAACCTGTCTCTCCGAGTCTTCGATCCGCCGTTATTATCGAAATTAATGCGTCTCTCGAATTGTCAGGCAATTCCCGATAAACGAAATTCCTGGCTAAAAATCACAAACCTCCACGAGCACTAACGACTCGCCGTTTCGTTATTCCATTCGACTGAACTTCGCCTTGCTTTATTCTACTCGCGGCTTCCCCTTAGCTAAGATCCTTTCGCCTGGTGACAGGTGTCCCGCGAGACTAGGATCTCCTCCCTAAACCAGAGACAGTCCTACTGGAGGGACACGTACAACTTTAACGATTATTGCTACACACGCAGCCAACTTCAGTCTCCGTGGTCCATAACCGTATATCGATTTTCTTACGGTGACAGTAAAAGCATCGAAATGCCAATTTTTTTTTCCCTCGACTGTTCTTATACACTGTGGCCAGATTCATAATTTCGTATGAAATATTGACCCGTGGTAGAACATACAATATTAATGAATATTATATACAAAAATAGTACAAACGTAGCAGCATTTACAGGCAACGTGTTCCTGATATCGTATTATAAACATGTCTGATCCGCACGACAGTTTTCTATTCGAATAGTTCACTCGGCTCTCTGTCCACAATTGATCGTAACTTCTTATGAATGACTCGCTTACGGAGTCATCAAAGTTGTGTCAATCTCACCCTAACCGAAGGGCGAAGGTAATCTGATTAGAGGATAGCAAGCCTAATATATGCGGAGGCTCCCCCTAAATTCGGAGTCTAGGATAACTCATTCGGTATATATATATGATAGTAATATTCGATCGATCTAAAAACTACTTTGGTCCTATCGAAGTACATTGGCCATTAACGATACCATTTAATCTAGTGGATTAATTGATCGTTAAGAGGATAACGTATACTGTTTGCATAACCAGGCTAAAATTTGCATGGAAAGCTCGTACTCCAGTTAGATTCAGGATAGAAATTTTTATATCCAAAATTTTGGTCAGAGTCATCAGGGGTGAAATCGAAAAGAAACTTCTTTTCGAATTTTCCGTCGGTTCTCGTGTGCCGCAGGGCTGAAAGGAAGAAGAGTCAAGGGTCATGGCAAAGGGTTTAAAGGTTAAAAAATAAAAAAGGTCCCGTAACGATTACTCCCATTAAACTCCTTTCATCCATTGTCAGGAACTTGGAGAAACGATGTTCAGTAAGGAAGATCGTTCGGGAGAAGAGTTCGTTACCTACCTCGACGAAGTAAACGTTAAAGTCGACGTCCTCGAAGTCGTCTTCGGCGTCGTCCAGGAGATCCTCTACTGACTAATCGTTTAGTCGTTTCGATGGCACAGTGACGTATCATCCGTTGCCTCAGGCTCCAGGACCAATTCTTCATCCGAATTATAAGGGTAGGAGATATCTCACTCATTTCCTTTATCTTCTTCTTCTTCTTCTTCTTCGCCCTCCTTTTCCTTAGCCCAGGAAACGTCGCCTTGGCAGCCTCTATTAGGAGTGATCACGAGCCATCCGAAATTCCGACAATTCCAAGTATCTACCGACAAGATCATTTAGGTTCTGATCCGAACTCATCCGCTTGGAAAATAATCATTTATTGCCGAGTCGGTTGTCGGCTGATGCCTCATCCGGAAGAGGGAGGAAGAACTGAAAAAGAGAAGAGAAAAAGTGATCTGAGGAGGTTCAAGCGTTCTTATCCTTATCCCGATTCCTCCCCCCGGGCCACTTCGTTCCATGACCCTCGACACTTTGAAGTGACTAGCCGCAAACATTTCTCAGGATAACAAGCTAATTCACGTGTTTCCTTTGGAGTCGAGATAACTTGATCGGCGTGAAATTTGAGAGGAATAAAGAAAAAAGGAACGGAGATAAAAAAAGACAAGAGCTAACCAAAAAAGGAGTAAAGCATCACGTGGACTTGGATACAGTAAATTGCGAAATTCCCAGTGAGAGAATTGCGATAAATTAGCAAGTCTGTGGATGCAACTTGCGGTGGCGGATAGCGAAGCTGAGTGAAGCAGGAGTAAGATGGTCGTAGGTCTCAAGGGCTGTTAGTACTGGGGGAATGTCTCGAGGATTAAGGAATACGGAGTAACGGAGTAACGGAGTCTAGGGATAAAGGAGCGAAGGAGCGGAGGAGAGAGCGAGAGGGACGATCAGGATCTACGTCAGTTAAATTACAGTGGGGAATAATCAAGGGAGTAAAGGTGAAGAGAGAGCGAGAGAGAGAGAGAGAGAGAGAGAGAGAGAGAGAGAGAGAGAGAGAGAGAGAGAGAGCTGGAAAATAGAGGATGCTGTCGAAGAGAGTGAAATACGCTCTTGCGCATCTGTCGCATCACCAACACATTGCGCGACTTGCACGTCCAAATTTGCGGCGGGTTCAGAAAGGCGACAGAAATATTTTGGTGAGATCTTATAACCCTTCTTTACAATTGGAATTAGCCACTAGTCTTGCTGCCATCTGTAAATCAGAATTAGGATCTATTACGACAAGGGTGAAGTAGTAGACTGATTTCCCTTTTTTTTTTCTCTTCTTTCGCTCTCGACGATGCTCGACACGATTTAGACATCTGCCTTTGTGGTTCCACGGGCTGCCCTAAAGTGTCGGCCCTCCAAGAGAATAAAGATCATGTCTCAACCGAGGAACGTCAACAAGAAGTTTGATCCCACGTAAGAGATTGCTCCTTCAGCATCCAACAAGAGACCCTTCTTACAAAAGAGAGTTCATAATTTCCTTGGACCTTCTTTTCTTCCTATCCTCTTATCCCTCCACCTGTCCTCCTTCCATCTCCTCTATTCCCCTCTTGGCGTTAGGAAAGCAGCGACCGGATATCCCAGGATTCACCCCAAGACCCTTAACGCTCAGACCAGCAAGAGGACTGTGGACTTGGCGTTACCAAAAAGAAGGTAAAAATCTGCAATCACTCGAATGACAGTTAGCCTTTCTGAGGTAAAATTGCCAGTTCATGATTCTTGATTCATTTTAATAAATTGTATATTGGCTGTATGACTCTTTTTTATTTTAAAGCATAGTCGTAGCCACGAAGACATTCGCTACTGGCAATAAGACAATGACTATAATCATCAAAGACTTATTGTCCCGAATTCATAATTCACGGTATCAGAAATACAGGATGCTGTGCAATGCACTGGCGAGACAACGAGCGGCAAGAGAGTAATGGCAATTCAAGGGAATATTTATGTATAATATATTCTGAATTATGATATAAGTTTGTATAAATTTTGTATTTTATTCAGAGCGAAGCAGAGAAAAAAATTGCATATGGCTCTCTCTAAACCGGAGGATTGGACGAGACATAAGGAGGTTTTGAAACGATTGGCTGAACCGAAACCAATACCCACTCCGAGAGTTCATGTAAGGCAATTGCCATTGTCTATTCAACGTTCTTTTATTTACTTCAGATATGTATACCTGTGTCTCGATTCGATTAGACTCGTGGAAAGTGGAGAAAGTTTGATCCAACAAGAGTAGAGTTTCTCTCAATGCCAGTAACAAAGGACTCGCCAGAGTCAAGGGATCCTTTCAAGGTGCCACCAAGTGCGCTGACCTACGTGATCACAAAAAGAATCAAAGAAATTGCTTTCAAAAAAAATCCACCCGAGTACATACCTCCTAAAATACCTGGAGCCGTATCGCCAGCAGCAGTCAAAGCAGTCGGTACTAAGTATATTAGGAAATACAGCTCGTAGCTAAATAGTACAGCTAATCCTGGCAGCAAGTTCAATTTCGTCAATAAATTCCTCGGTAGTCTTTGCTAATGAGAATTCAATGAGGGTCATTAGCATGATAGCTCAAAGCCTCGTATCGATACATTCCCATGTGTCATATAGGGCCTTAGTTATTCCTGATCCTTCTTGAATATTGCAGCTTCACCTAGGACGATAATCTTGGCGAAGCCAGCAGTGAGACCCGCTGGTGTGGAAACTGACCTTAAGGAAGATGCCTTTAGTGTACCAAGGCAGGCGCTAAAAGCCAGATGTCCGCCACGTATAAGAAGGCTGGCCAGACCAAAGACCTATGGAAAATCTTGATAAGATTCTCAAAGTAGGAGACATATAGAAGTTTATGCATACGTAATGCAAACGTCTGCTATCTGTTTTACTGCTCTGTCCCGTCTGACTCACAAAATAAATAAAGAAACAGAAGAAGGTTTTGGCATTCTCTGATCGACCTATATCTACTTGTATGTTTTAGATAGTCTGGAGAATACGTATGCATTATATTACGGGGATATGGGAAAAGCCGAATATAAAATGATAATTTGTATGGTATGGGCGAGGGCAGTAGAGTGAAACATCTGAGAATTGCAAATTCAGTTGAGGTTATGGTGATCGAATAATATTTAAAGCCAGAATGTCGACTCTTGAGGTTCTCGCTAATAAACTTAACGAACTATGGCGTCTCCTATAGTAAATTCGACGTGGCTGGAATCAAAGTTTCGCGGATACGCGTGGCAAGCAAATTAATACGGGCTGAGACATACCTTCTCTGTTTCTCTCTCGTTATCTTTGTCCTCTGTGTCTCTCTTTCTTTGTCTCATTCTCTAACTGTGTCTTGTTAGCTCTCTCGCTTTCGAGAAGAGATACTGGAGATGCTCGAATGTTGGGAATGCGGCCAAATAACTTCTCGCCGGATGGCCAGCTTGGCAACGAAACTCGGCAGCATCCTCAAAGTCAGACTACGCCATTCGCTGGAGACCTGCTAAACCCTCACTATTCTTTTATTTCTCAACGACATTTTAGAATATAGGAGATAACGCTCGACGACACTTAAAGAATGGATATGAGTTATCAACTCTGTATTTCTGGTCTGCGAATATTACGAATTTGAGGCAATGAAGACGAAAAAGTACAATATGGCGATGCGTCACAGTGAAAAATTAATAGTAAATGTATTTGCTTTTTGTACAAGAAGAAAAATTAAATATTTAAACGGTTTTCCGAGGCGCCACGAGCATTGCAGTCATCCATTTTTCTATTTATGCGCAATAGAGATGCGCGGAACTTCGAAAGTTTTACGCGCCATAAAGTTTTTCACATTTATCTGTACTGAGTGGCTGCATTCTCATATTATACGTAAAAATATTACGTGGGATGTTACGAGAAACATACCCGTAAGATTTACAAGTTACCAAATATTTAATTTTATTGTAAGGATGCAAGTTCTGTATATTTCACTTTCACGACGCCATTGTCCGACTTACTCGCTCGCTGTCATCGGCGCTACGATCATTCGTCCGGTAGTTGCGTCGTGTAAAGTTCCTCAATAAATCTTAAGTAATTAGTGTTCGTTTTAATAATCGTAGTCAAAAAGTGTTAACAGATTATTGCCAGTGACAAGTGTAATAAGTAACGTGTGTTGTGAGTTTCATAGGTTAGACATGAATCGAGATATTCCATAATGAACTTACACGATTACAATGGCGTCCCCTGATCTCATTGTCTTTATTTTCACATTCCTCTCGTTTGCTCATTGATTTCTCTTGCTTTTTAATCTATTCACGTTGCTCAAGTCTATGTTTTAGCCAGTGCCGGAATAATTGTGTAGTAACAACGGTAGGATTAGTAATACCACTGTTAATAGCGGTTACGAGGGGAACTGTGTTCTATTGTCTTTGACATTATTCCGGGCAAATGATACATGCGATACGCGTCGTGAAACTTTGTGTGCTTCTACCGTGCAAAGTCAACTTTACATTGTGAAATTTCAACATGCTGTTCCAAGACCAGCTAAAATTGTGTAGGGCGAAAGAGGGAGAGAGAGAGAGAGAGAGAGTTAAAGGAAGTAATGGAATCCAGCTGTGAGCTGAATCTTTATGGCCAAAGATAAATTGATTGAGCAGCTATCGACTTGTCATTGGGAATCCGCGAATGGTAAGTAGATTTTTCAATTCCTGTGATACCTGATAATGCCGTCTGATGAAAGATCCGAAGTGGCACGGGTATCAGTTGTAATTAATTTAATAAATTCGTAGAATCAATCTTGATTGCGTTGGTTCGCAAATGATATTCTTGTTAATTAAAATTATTAGATCAGGTTCAAATTCTTCTTGCTCTGCGGTGATTAAAAGAAAAACTGTACTGAAAATCGATGATGAATTTTTTTATAAAGCCTGGTTCATTTTTATTTCTGTAGATGCGGTATGACAAGCAAAAAGAAATGTCGGGAAGTTCTTTGTTCGGAGGATGAAATTCTAATGTGCATTTTGTAGGTTATTCGACTGGACGCGAATAAAGACATAGGGTTTATTGAAGCATTATTTTCTTTGTTCTGTGGAAATGAGGACAAACTCCTCTAGCTCCAGTCCTCGTGTAGAGTCTGTATTATCTCTTTAATTAACTTCATTTGGTACATACTGTCGTTTAAATGCATTAAAATCGCTAGACCGTAAAAAATTCAAATTTAATTCGATTTAGAATATAATGTTTTCAGCTTCGTTCGGTGAGTAAAACGCACGGTTTTTCGAGTTGTAGGGTAAGAATAGCAATTCTTAAAGGTGTCATACGATGAACCTTGGAATACTTTAGCAAATCTTATTATTTCTTTAATATGTCTGAATCATTTTGATTGACTGTGTGGATATATGGACTTAGCTTTCTTGTGTTGTTGGATTTTTAATTAAAATACAGCTATGGAGGTAAGTCAGTTTATTCTGGAATGAATGCCAAGTTATATGTAAATAAGTTTAATATAGAGCATCTTCCACTGTGTTTGAGAAAGAAATTTTGAATTTTGTTATCCTTTGAAATTTATTGGAATTCGAATTAAGAAAGATTATTGATTTTTCTATTATCTATCTGTCTCTCTACCTTTATTGATCTACTTTTTTGCTTTCCTTTTTTACACATTGCCGACGTGTGTTCATTCGCTTTCTTTTATTTCCGGTAAGAAATCTCTTCAAGCGTTCCACAGGTCGTCGAGAGATCATTCTGGGAGCGTCATGAAGAAGAGGCTGCAAGCTGAAGACGTTAATGGTAAGAGGATAAATATTTGATTTGCGATTCTTTTTAAAGAATCGCAGGCTATTCAAATTGATCTATTTTGTTAATTTATTATTTTACACACTATATGAATATTCATGATATTTTCATACCAATCTTGTTGCACCTGGGTACAATATTATCTTTCTTTATCTTTTACTGATAACTGTACTTTTTATTCAATTATTTATCCTTCAACTTCCTTACACAGTACAACAAAACATCCGGTAACCTGAGCATCCAATGTAATCCGACGGCTAAAATCTTTTATCCCTACGCTAGACGTACATCCTTTGTAAAATTTGCCCAGTGCAATAATGCAATTGCGTCATAATAGAACCCGCTAATTACTATCCTCTGTGTAAGCTCGTATCAGTTTATCAATCTTAATTTACCCGTCTGTTCCTTCTTGTTCAAATCGTAACGGAATATTTCTCATTTCCACGAGATTCACGATCAACTTCGTTCCTAGTTCATATTATATTCTTCATTTACTTACGCTGATCGCTCAAATGTCTCAGGTACATTTTATTATCAACGACTCAACGACTGATTACACTTTCATGAAGTTTATGGAAATTCAAAGTGATCCCTACCCTTCACCATTCCTCATACCATGTACGTCGAGGACTGTACTTCGCAGCACCGAACCTATTTAATTTTCCCGCCACAATGTTTGAGATCCCAGCACCATATTCTCAACGTCAGGAAGACATCGCTAAGGCCCTTATTCATAGGGTCTGGGAAGTGAGCCCCCCATAACTCGAAAATTCTGGTTCCGTTGTTTGTTCTGGGTTGTTCTAAGTTTGTTCTATAATGTTCCAGAAAAACTAGTTTCTCAATTGAAATTTGTAGCGGTGAGGCGGGAAACACAGTTTTTTACCGGAACCCCCCATTTATGGAAAATCAAACGTTTTTTAGTTGTTCCAAGTTGTTCTAGTTGTTCTAAATATTGTTCCAAAATATTAGTACCGCTAAGTGAAGAATACACGAATGGGATCAAAAAAACGTTTTTTTTCATATAAAATCGTTCTACATTGTATAGTTCCGATTTCGAAACTTGTTCTACATTGTTCTAAGTTAGTTGCTATTATCCGATCGCTATACAAATCTAGAACAATCATCGATAGACCCAGAACCTAGGAAAACCTAGGAAAACCTAAAACAACCTATAAAAACCTAGAACAACCTAGAACATGCTGGAATAACCTGGAAATCGTTTGAAATGGTCCTATATCCACATGCGATTCTCAGAGCGTTCGTCCTCGTCAGCTTTTCTAGTGTTTCCCTGGTTTTACGTGTCTGTCCTACCTGATCATCCTGGAACAACCTGGAGCAACCTAGGACAACCTACGAAAACCTACGAAAACCTACAAAAACCTACGTAAACCTACAAAAACCTACAAAAACCTACAAAAACCCGAAAAACCTATGAAAACCTAGAACAAGCTGGAACAACCTGGAATAACCTGGAAATCGTTCGAAATGGTCCTATATCCACATGCGATTCTGAGAGCGTTCGTTCTTCTCAGCTTTTCCATTGTTTCCCTGGTTTTACGTATCTAGAACAAGCTGGAACAACCTGGAACAACCTGGAACAACCTGGAACAACCTGGAACAACCTGGAACAACCTGGAACAACCTGGAAATCGTTCGAAATGGTCCTATATCCACATGCGATTCTGAGAGCGTTCGTTCTTCTCAGCTTTTCCATTGTTTCCCTGGTTTTACGTATCTAGAACAAGCTGGAACAACCTGGAATAACCTGGAAATCGTTCCAAATGGTCCTATGTCCACATGCTATTCTGATAGCGTTAGTCCTCCTCAGCTTTTCCAGTGTTTCCCTGGTTTTACGTGTCTGTCCTACCTGATCATCCTGGAACAACCTGGAACAACCTGGAAATCGTTCGAAATGGTCCTATATCCACATGCTTTTCTGAGAGCGTTAGTCCTCCTCAGCTTTTCCAGTGTTTCCCTGGTTTTACGTGTCTGTCCTACCTGATCATCCTGGAACAACCTGGAAATCGTTCCAAATGGTCCTATATCCACATGCTTTTCTGAGAGCGTTAGTCCTCCTCAGCTTTTCCAGTGTTCCCTGGTTTTACGTATCTAGAACAAGCTGGAGCAACAAAAAAAACTTTGATTTTCCGTAAACGGGGGGTTCCGGTAAGAAACTGTTTTTTGCGCATCACCGCTACAAATTTCAATGGAGAAACTTGTTTTTCTGGAACAATATAGAACAAACGTAGAACAACTCAGAACAAACAACGAAATCGGAATTTTCGAATTATGGGGGGGGCGAACTTCCTGGACTCTTATTCATAGTCAGTGCTCGAAACGAAGACGAAGACGATAAACACCGTAGTAATACGTGACAGAGGACTTAGGATCGTACAGACGATAGAACTGACTATCTATGAATACTACCCTAATTTCTTCCCAGACAAGGCGGAGGTACTTGTTCCAGTCGTATGGGATTCTTATCAGCATCCCAGTGCATCTTGTCTAACTTCTATCTGATTCGCATTCCTCATGCGCCCCTCACGTAATAATCTTCCAGTGGATTTCCCAGTAGCGTCGCGGCGTTGCACATGCAACTTTCTAAGTGCATCCCACTTATGCATCCCCCTCACGCATTTCTTAGCCACAATAACCTCCACCAACCAGCAAGAAACTTCCTAACGAGGATTACACACTATCTCGCCGATAGTGAATTCCCATATACCTTTTATATCTCAAACTAATTTCCCGTCTGCTCGATGTACCCCCACAAGTTACCTGAAACAAACTAACTATTCGCCGTGTTAAGGTAATCTTTAAAAGAAGTGGTAATCGTTAAACTTGTATTTTCCCACAAGAGTAATTAGTGACGATACCGTGGCGGGTGGTGGGGAAGGGCGCGGGGGGGGGCTATCCGGCGCATGAAACTTATTCCCAAATAGTCGAAGCTGACTGGTCGGCCATTTCCCCGAGAATATAAATGTGGGTTTTCGCTCGTTTTGACTTTGCAATTCCGTTCACGTTTCGCTCTGGCTGTCACCGACTCAATGCGACCTCCTCCCGCCCTTCACCCTCTCCCCCTGCTCCCAAGTTTCTCCTCCGCCTCTATCTCTGTCCCTCTTCCTCTCGCTCACACCACTCCACTGTCCCTTCGAATACCCCCTTCCCCCCTCTTCATTCCTACCCCCTTTCGTATACTCTCCCTACACAAAGGTATAACTTTGCTCGGTTAGAACAGTCCGAGCATGGTCGGAGGATTCCGTTATTGGATATCGGAAAATGGTCCTGCCTTATCCCTCCTTAACGCACCCAGAAATTTCCTGGCTGAATTGCCGATCCCCGCCCCTCCATTTGGTAGTCGCCCCCCCTTTCCCCTGTAAACTAGGAACGACGTGCAGCTACACCTCTCAACACCACGTGTATCTATCCCCTTCGTTTCCGTTTGCTCGCGATCGTCCCTTCGTAAGGGGGAGGTGGGAGGTATGCATCCGTTTGAGACACACAGCGTAACACAGCATCCCAATACACTTCTCCTTCTTCTCGTGAGCTTAACGGATGATGCTTTGGTCGCGAAATCCTACCGACCTTTTCACCCGAAAGCACCTTGCTTAAGCTACGGCTTGCCGAGTTTAATCCGAGCGTTTGATTTCTCTGGGTCTCTTGGTATTCTCGCGATTCGCATCGTTTCCCCGTCTGTCCTTCCCTTTGCCTTCGCCCGTTTACACCCACCCTCGAGCTCCTCACCCACTTTGAAGCGGATCCGCGCTCTGCCAAAGTTCTGGAGGCGCCGCTATATGCTTACGGGGTTGATATTTTGGCTGGACGGATCACCAGGGGGATCATTTTATTAAACTAGAATGAACTACGGTCGAGTATGTTTTATCAGGAATATCGAAGCTTGCTTCGCATCGCCAGGGACGTGCTTATTTGTTTTTCGCTTTGTTCTCGCGCCCCTCTGATCGGTCGAGCGAGAACGTATCGAAGTTGCTTCGTCCGTCTGTACCAGGTCTGGTTTCTTTAGGCTGGGAAGAAAGATGAAAGGCTCAAAGGGAAGTCTCGATGCGATACACGCTATTTCGTTGTCGCGGAGTGATTTAATAAGTCGTCGCGTATTTAAAATTTTTTTTTTTTTTAAATACGTTTTAGTGTCTCATACTCGTGGCGGTTTTTTGGGGGATTTTTTTTTTATATTTTTTTTATACATATTTTTTTCACCTTTCCACGCTAACTACGTTTTGTTCGGTGTCCTGCGCTTTTGGCTTTCCTTTTATTTCTTTCCTTTCGAGCTTTTCTACTCCTCGGGAATTTATGTGCCGACATCGCGCCCAACTTTTACCATCAGACTCTCTACCGTCCTTTTTTTTTTCGTACTACTTGTCTTCCTTCTCTCGCTCTTTCTCACCAGCACTCTTTCGCCTCTTGTCAGCCACTTTTTATCGGCGCGGCAGTTACCTACGGAACTTGGCTGTACATCGGCTGGCATCCATTCCTTTGAACTTGTTCTCCGCTAGTCCGTGAGCTTTTACACGCTTTATGGAGGCCGTTGTCAATAACAGTTGTGCCGGATTGTCGAAGTAACGAAAAAATTTTTTAATAAAGAGCCTCGATTACAACCTGACACCTGTTTCCTTTGTTTACAGGATATATACGGGCTGCGCCGCGTATCTCTGTTCGCCGTAGATTATTTTTGGATCGAAGGCTTAAAAAATTTCGGAAATTCATTGGCAGCACTTTATCACGTTTTTACGCTATTGATCTTTTTACCCTTTTTTTTTTTACTTTAAAATCGAACTACTTTCCTGGCGGAATATTCAGATGCTCTCGTACCTCAGATTTGTTTGGTATTACTGCATGCTTCGAAAGTTGAAGGATCTCGCGCATGGGAGCCCGGAGGCTGAAAGGACTGGCCGCAATTGCTTTCGGGTAACTCTGATATATCCCGGCTATTGGGCTTTTCAATTCGTCCCGCGTAAACGTCGCCATTTCTCTTGATTTTCCGCGTACAGTATCTCAAGCCACGTAAAGCCGCCCGTGGAAAATTAGAATTTTCCCCGCTTCCTTCTTTGCCCTTCCTCACGGGATATTCCTTATTTGCTCTTCCCTTTACTTCTCCGTTAGCCTTGCGGTTAACGTATTTCTAATTTATTATCTTGCTGCCCCAACTTCGCACTCCTCCGGTCATTACTGAATTTTTATGATTTACCGTATGACGGTAGTTAAGAGAGTTGGGCGTGGGTCCGTGTCAAAAATTTGATCAGGTGCTACCCACGGTCATTAATTTAATGAGCACGCAATTTCCCAGCGGGTCATTAACGGTGACTTTGAGTTTCGTTTAATGAAATTATCGGGGAAAATCTTTCGAGGCTCCAAATGAGTTTTCCTGCTGTTGGTTTCTTCCTGATTCCTCTTCTTCTTTTTTTTCTTTCTTTCTTTTTTAATCCATTTTCTTCACTTTTTCTATTTTGACCCAATCCGTACGACGATCTCTTTTTTTTTGGGGTTTGAATTTTTTTTTTTTTTACATTTCCTTATTTTTAGCTCTTCCCTGACATGGCTCCATACTTGTTCCGCTCTTGGCAGAGCAATTAACGGTGCCGATTAATCGATACGGAATTCGCACTACGCGGTTATCCCTGGGGGCGTCGGGGACGTCGAGACGCCTGATGGTATTCTCGTTCTCTCGTTCACTCCGTGTCTCTGTCCCTTGCTAAACTTTAAATCGACGCCCATTATGACAGCGCGGAGACGACGACGTCGTTCTCGACGCCGACGTAAATCGGACGAAAGTTTCGCGATAAATCATCGACTTCCAGTGGGCTACCCCGTGTCTTCTTGCTCCTGGGCCAACTAATAAATATTAATATGGTACCCTTGCTTGGCAATCGATGGGGGGTGGATTCTTGATTGGAAGAAAAAAAAAAGAGGAACGAAAACCCACCGACAGCGCAGATCGGCAATGACACCGCCAATATAGAATACGATAAGAGTACAATCAGGGCCTACCAAGCTATTAGCATCCGGTATCGATCGGACCATCACGAACTTCCGGTATCGCTGCCGATTCGGAGGAATCCCCAGTAGGGTTGACCTAGAGAAGTTTGAGTTTGAAAGGATACCTGAAGAACAGGGATGACAAAAAATAGGGTGGTCCAGAGTCCCTACCGGAAGTGAATTTCCGATGATCGGCTAATTCGATCTTTCGTATGTCTTTCGATAGTTTCAAGCGGATGGCTGGACCGGTTGGATAAGCAGCCACGTCACTCGATACGACGCTGGCTGATTTTCTCTCCGGTCCACCCGTCTCCCTCGGATAGCGTCCTGGCATCTCACTCGCTCCTCCAACTTGTCGTTAACTCAATAAAACTCTCGTCTCGTCCAGAGCTGTCTTTTTTCTTGCTCATCCTCGTCCTCCTCTTTACTTTATCTCGTTCATCCCTCCTGTACGGCGGGAGAGGACGGGAGGGCCTGTCTTTGTAACCAGGCGCGAAAACCTCTTAGCCAGGCTCACCGCAATCATTTCCACTCGAAGTGGCTCTTTTAAACGGTGTTTTACGGGAATATGGAATTTTTTGAAATTGCACGAGACACTTCGGTTCGCGACACTTCCAGCACCGAGGGGGTCCGTAACGTCTTGTATCTGCGTTGTATCCAGGGGTTGAGTGATGCTCGAGTAAGAACCGACGGGGAAAAAAAAAAGAAAAATGAATTTAACAGGAGCACATCAAGAAGATTGCTCGGCGTATCTTTTGGAATCAGGAGTATCCCGTGACTTGGAGCTTTTATCGGAGCTTTTGGTCCCTCTTAAGGAATATCGGTCTTTATCGCTGCCCCGTTCCAGCTTTCGTCGTCTTACACACCGAGAGTCACACCCCCCGTGGGACCCTACAGGCTGTATAAGGGCTTTCGCGGGTGCCTCTTCAATAAAGCCCGGCATTTGCGTGTATAGTGCATTCCTCGTATAATTCAACTTGCTTCTACCAGTCTTATGTGACTTCAACCCTTTCCGCCCTTATTCTCGATCTCTCTGTCGCGACACCCCGCAAGCACTTAGGGACCGTTCGAGATACAGTAGAGCCAGTCGCCACCTTACCCATAGACGTGGACGGACGTAAAGAACGGAAATAAATAAATGTGCAATATAATAGTACCGTCTAAGAAAGGAATAACGGCACTGTAGCGGGTACTCGGTACTTGTCTTCCGTTTATCGAGCAAAACCATTTTACCCGGTAATTGACAATAGGCATGATTTTCGTGCTTCGTCGAATGCCGTACAATTGATGCCCACTTACGTAAAATTATATATGGCTGCATTGTGCGGCTCTGGTGCATTGTGCGCTGTGCATTATGTCTCGTGAATTGCATTTCGAGAGGCGATATTACGCAAGAATGAATTTTTATTAGAAGTACGATATTACAGTTGCGTCATTTTCTCCTCCACTCACTGATGGCTAAATTAACTTTTTTTTTCTTTCTTTTATTATGTACAAATTCTCATCGTTCTCATTACATATGTATAATCGTCTCTTTCATTTGTCTCGCATAGGGCTTGCTCTGTCGCCTTCAAATCGGTAGATTTGGCGACGGCATACGCATTCGTATTGCCCATTCGCCCTGGACCACTTCTTGTTACGAATTAGATGCAAACCGTCCTGTCCAGCATCCGCATGCATTTACATACGCCTAAGCCCACTCCGTATGTATATGCAGGAGGGCCGAGATGGGGGGACTTACTGGCGGTCGATTTGCATGAAATGAGACCCCTCCCGCCTGTCCAATCCCCATAGGAACCACCTTGATACACCCCGTGTCCACACGTTCACGCAATTGCACACGAGCGAGCCCTTTACGTTTACACGTGGGGGTGGTGGGGGGAGGGGGATATCCTGGAAACGTCAGAATACTACGTACACGTACTTATCATATACGTCATCCGGAAATTGGACGCTCGTTCGTACACTAAGAATCTTATAGCGCTGACGTCACGTCCTTCTGCGATGCTTTGCCGAAGCGTTTTTAGTTTTTGCTTTTTTGGTTTTTTTAATTTTATTTTTCATTTCTCGCAGAACGCCAGATTATCGTACACTATCATACAGGAAACAGTTTATGGGCACTGTTTGCAATCGGGCGACTTTCTCGGTCAGTCGAGATTTATCGTCGTCAGGATTGCCAGGAGGGCGATCAGGGTCAGCGCGGAGTCTGGATGACCGGTGGAACCGTGTTGCATGGCTGCAGGGTGCTCTCCTTAAATGGTTATAATTTTTTTTTTTTTTTTTTGAAATTTTGTTTTCGGAAATTTTATTAGTAGGAATTTTTTTTGGGTTACCATTCAGAACGTGCACGGTTACGCTTGTGGGTACGGCTCTGTTGGAGAAGCACGTGTAATTTCCGCTATCCTTGAGTAAAGCTCGCGTCACCAGGAGCTTACTGGTCGTTCCACTTTTCGTTTTTTCCGTTTCCAAGGAGACGCCACCTCTGTCGGGAAAATGTTCATCTGTCATACTTTTCTCAATATCTCTTGTCTCGAGATGGGCTGGTGCCTTTTGTGACTGAACCATACGCACCTGGGTCCATCGAAATCGATCACGGAACCAGCGTGGTACCAGGTCAGGTTACCCGGCGGTACGTCTTGGGCATTCACCGTGCAGGTCAGACTTATGGTACTTCCTTTCTTTACGTACACCTCCTGAGGACCCCAGATCTTCGCTGCGACGTCTGTAATTGAAAAAAAAAAAGAAAAAATGAAAATCAGACGCTTAAACTTATAATTGATCAATAAATTCTGATCGATGATATATTTGCCGCATGAACCAACCTAAGATGTTCAAGCTTACTGCCAGGTGTATCTTGGGCTCCGTGTTAACCTGGCACTCGTAGACACCCGCGTCCCTGGGCTGCACGTACTTTATCGTCAGATCCCAAATCTCGGAGTCCTGCGGATGCTGGACCGCGAATCGGGCGTCGCTCGTATACGTGAAGCTCATCGAGGTCAGGATGTGCAGATCACGCTTTCGCATCCAGGATACCTGTCGATTTTTAATCATTTCGTTTTTTTCCCTCTTTTTTGACTTTTTTTCTTTGTCAGTGGCTATGGAAATTCTACCGGGGTCCAAGAGTCCTGTGCTTAGCTATATCCATACGTTAAAATATAATTTTATTATCTTTTTGTTCCTGTGGCTTCTAGGTGATTCTGGATCATACATATATATACTATGTATATATATATATATATATATATATACTGTAATATATACATATCTATATAGTGAATATTATTCTTTATGCGTCACACTTCAAGCAGCACTTTGAAGATTTTTGAAATTCAAATGATTCTCATACGAGTAACAAGGACTCACAGTCCGTTCGCGTAGATTTTTCACTCGGCACGGCAATAGCGCCGTCTGCCCGACCACCGTCGTCACGTTCTGCACCGTGTCCTTGGTAAAGCGTGTACCCTCCGCATCCTTGCTAGACAGTCGGACGTCCCTGGACGACGACGTCTCCGCGCGCAGGAGGTACGTCGTACCGAGGAAGAGCAGTATCAGGCTGGCACGGTGGTACCGTGTCATTTTATGATGGGAAGCCGTATGTTTGCATTATTATTAACTGTACGGTTTCGGGACTAATCGGTCTCATCCTTCCGTTCACGAGTGTCCGCGAAGACGTAAGCGTCGCGACACTTGCACGAGGACGTCGCGACGCACACGCATCAACGAATCTGAGCGTCCCGTTGAATTCTTGCGATAGGTACGACTGCGAGAGGACATTACGATTTTTTTACAAAATTTTTTTTTTGGTCACGTGATTTTTCTCATCGTCACCGGCCCGATCAACGTGCCCCGAATCCCCGAGTTATCGTCATTCTCATTTTTGTTATTGTTCTCTTGGCTGTTCTCTTCGCCCTCGTACGTTCTCCTATTTTCTTCTCGGGATCGCGTCTCGGGATCTTTCGACGCGTCGCGGCGACGCTGTTTCGCGAACTGAACTTAGGAAAATTCGTCCCGACGTTTCGTAAACGCACGCGCCCCGAGTCTGCGTACTTGTCCGGGGGTGCCGTTTATTCAAAGAGTTCGTCATCGTGGATTCTATCGGCTGAGCTCGAGTCTTGTACCTCGCGTCGGTATTGCAGTCACGCTGCATTACCGTCTATCGATATATCAGGCGGAATTCTTGAATCCCTTGTTACCCAAGGAGTCTCCGCGTCTTTATACCACAAATCGATTTTAACTTTCGATTAATTTGAATTTCGTTATTTCACGGTTGCTCGGTTATATTTTACAGTCCTGACTAACGGTGACGTATTTCTCTTTTATAGCTTCGGTATCCCGAAGTTAAGGGCTGGCGCCTGACGAGCGATCGTAATTCCAAGCACGACTAATTAACCTTAATAAGATGCTTTATTATGTCTGGCCGTATGTACATTTACGTATATAATTACTTCTCTAATAGTTCTTCCGATTGCGTAACTCCTATTCGCAAAGTGCATCGGTCATACGGCGTGATTGGTCAGGGGGGGGATGGTTACAGCTGAGCTTGCGCCTGGCGTTCGCTGAGCTTGCGCAGGAGCGAAAGCGCGAAGGCGCGAAAGCCAGATCAGGGTAAACGAGTCGAAGAGTCGGCTTGGCCATCGGCACGATCGCCACGGCCACCCTTGGCGTTCGTCAGCTACCCCGAGGTTAACGGAAGTGCGAGAAAGTGATATTCGGACCAAGAGATTTCATCCCTGACGAAGCGATCGACCCGTCGTCTCTATTCGCGATCCTGATCAAAGGGACTCCATCCTCCGACGTACAAGGAACGGGGCACCCAGCTCAGCCCCCCTTCGGGAATTTCTATCGACAGGACCCACGAGCACTTCCGGGAGCAACAGTTATGCTCCACCGGTCGTCCTGGCGTCCTGGTGCTTTTCGACGACTCTAAATCATACATATCGGGCTCTTCGGTGGACTTCCGGTGGTGAGTAAATCACCCCTCGTAAAGGGAACAGTTATTCCTGGGCGTCAATCCGTCTGTCATCCAGTTTTCGGCGGGGTCGGTTCGCGTGTCTGGTAATGCGGCGTATCTACTTCGTGTCCTATTAACGTCAAAGTGTCTTCCGGGGGGACGGACGGGTATACCCGGTG
>NW_014333573.1:164839-170423 GCF_000341935.2 Cephus cinctus
CGGCGGCTTTTCGAGTCATTATAACTTTGCCGTTCAGTCTTTGTCAGAAGAGCGTCTTTGCGTGTCATTTTGGACGAGGGGTGCGGCGGGGCCATTGTGCTCCTTTCCCATTGACAGGGGATCGGGCTGGGGGTTGAAATTCTGAATCGGTGGTTAGAGGGATGCCGAAGAGCGGCTAATTCGCGAGCAGTCGTTAATGGGAAAGTTTCTTCGCTATCGCTCATGCTAATCTGACTTCTGCTAGTTAGTGGCTGCCTCGCAATTATATATGGTAAAATTTTACTGGACTACTTTGCGGTGCTTATGCTTGTATGTCGACACTGGAAAAAAAAAAATTAATTTCTCATGAGCGGAGTGAAATTTATTTTCACTCAATCTTACTTTCGTCCAATACGGTCCATTCGATTTAACGCGACTTGCGGTCGTCCCGTACAGTTATAATGACTCTCGACCGAATTAACTCGAACGCACTATACGCGAATCAGGTAAATAATGCTTGTTTCAACTGACAGCAGTTGTTGCTTTGATCAGTTCATATTTGCACTGCAGAAACACGTGCTGCAGCTATAAAGCGAAATATCGTTAAAATCATTATACACGGAGAGGCAGTACAATGTAGTTTGAATTGGGGGAAAAATTCATTTTAACGTTTTATTACTTTGATTGGAGACCGTTAGCTTTTTCGAATTGGATGTTTGGGCCGAGTCAATAAAAAATTTTGTTCCCAATTTCATTCTCCGTTAAAAAAAGCTCATACAGTTTGCTCAGACTGTTTGACAAGCTTTGGTCGGCCTATCGGAATCAATAGGAAATAATCAGGCGGAATGTACCGTGCGCTAAGAAATTCGCTTACGAATTCGTAAGGGTTTGTTTTCTTTTCCCTTCGGGCTACGTTGCGCTGTGTATTAATAATTTTTAATGATCTTTAATTTTCTTCGTCCTTCTCACTCCCGAATCGCCAGCAGGTACTGCACAGTTGCCGCTTTCCATGTATCCCTGTGCCTTGACTCGCTTAACAGCTGAAATTCTAAAGTAATTTCATCCCCCATATACTGGCAGGAGTAATGGCTCGTTAGTACGGCCTATCCCCTCCCACCCCGCCCACCGTCTCCAACTGACTCATTCTCCTCCTCGTTCACCCTCCCATTCTCATTCTCATCTCACGGCTACTCGACTTCTCCTTTCTCGCCTCAGGATTGCCTCCCCTCACGCGAGCCCTTAATAGCGGACTAATTGTTTGCGGGCCCTTTTGTTTATACCCTGTTGATGCTAATTGAGTCAACGCGCGGTGGAGCAGACTATACCATACCTCACGATATATACGTACGGTTTGTTATCGTATATAGATTATTGATTTTTTCGAAGTACTCGTTAGTCTCGTTCGCACCCAAATTTTATTATTATTATTAATTTTTGTCGCTAGTAAATTTTCAGATGAAACGTCACGTGTCCTCGGTATTTATCTTTCGTTTCGCGACCTGACAAAGCAAACAGAATCTCAAAGGCGGGAAAATCGCGACAGACCGCGATAGAGCACACTCGCTCGAATGCAGCGAGGGGCTGGACACTCTGCAAAATCCTGAATAAATAAACCACGCTTAATCCATAGGTACATAATACCATACGGCGTTTCATCTATGGCACGTACGGCCGAGGGGGACGATTAGGCAGAGCGCGGAGTCAGTAGGAGCAGGGTGCATCGAGCCGGACCTGGCCAGCTATGTAAATTGTAACCATTTTATGTTTGGATTCTTTGGTTAATACGTAAGGGACGATTCGAATCGATTCGGTTGAATTTCCTAGTGAAATTGACTAGGGAAATTTAGCGTTAACGGGAGGAGTGCGGGGGGTGGACGTTTTTCCCTTTGCGGCTAGCGGGGGATTGCGAAGCGCTCCGGTAATAAACAAGGGTAAGTTTACAACAGATTGAACGATGGCCGGGGTTATTGGTTACCTCGCTCGTTTGCAACCCTCTCGTTTCCGTCGGCGCATCTTTCAAACTGGTCCAGGAATTTCTATAACGGCTAGCAGGTAACCGAGAAATTTGTGGACGTTGAAGCAAGCAAGAAAAAAAAAAAAAATTCTGTACAGGGTAAATCTATACTATGCCACCACCTTGTTGCCTGCCTCATCTTCCAGAATACCCGAGTCCTGGACCATGCCTGCGCATCCTGACCCTCCGGGTAGAAGTTAACGAGCTTCCTGTGTCCTTTCTATGACGCACGGGATCAAATCATGGCCGCCATCGGTTAGCCAAGTTTCTTAGCTCTTTATTCTATCCTCGTCGGTACCTGCCGTTACCCCACTGATAAGGAGTATCTGTATGCACGCGTATATATTCGGTTCGAGATCTGCCGGAGCATAGAGTCAGCCGTTTCCGGTGGCAAGTGCAGCCTCTTTTGTGCAGCGTGGATATTCTATTCGCGGATTTCTGTTTACGAGACTCTTATGCCGGATATTCGTGAAATCTGGTCCTCTTTCGCGATTTGGGGAAGATGAGGATTTTTTGAATTTTATCGGCATCTCACGTCACTCTGGGCTCTTGGAATTTAATTCGGCACCCTTTTCTTCTTCCTCCTTTGTTTCTCTGTATCTTCCCTGTACGAATTGGCTTCGGGTCGCACGGAGTGCACGGTGGCCGCGTTTTCGGTCTCCTATTGGTCGGCCGCGATTGTATCGGGCGGCATTAGGTAGGTACAAAACGGGGATCAGTGTGGCACTGCACAATAGAGCCTCTCGAAACTGAATGCATTAATCCCACTCGGGTACCGGAAAGCCGCGAGCTGGCGGTCGGGAGGCAGGAGGGCTGTATCAGGGGGGGATGAGATTTTCTCGCGTCGACCCGGTGCAAAGTGCTCCCAGCCACGTGCCAACTTATCTGGCACCTATAAGCCTCTTTACAAATGTACTCTTTCTTGTCGGCTACCTCGGCCACTCAGCCTCCCTGTCCTCTCGGTCCTTCATCCTCTTCTTATTCCGCTGCAGGTCGCTGCAATTTACCAGTAAGACCCCTGCCGACTGACCTCCTTTTCTCCGTGTCGATTACAATCGTTCCACATCTTTTCTTTCCTGGATGCCGGATACGCCCGGAGCACGTCGACCGCGTCTCGAACTTACCAGGCTCCGGGTCCAGGGCGACGATAGTTACTTTAACTGCGTTTAACTGCGAAAAGGATGCAGCTTCCGCAAGGAAACGGGGCAGCTCCAGATGTAACTTCGCAGACGCTTTGAACCGCAATCCTCAAGTTTCCCAAACTGAGTTTACCCGTGAGCTTACTGCAGCATCCGGAATTCAACGGAGTCTCGGTTCTCACTGGTTTCCTCATTTTCACTGGCAATTCACCTGGAACATTGTTTTCTCGATAGTCCATTTGCTGTATTATATTTTTTATGTAAATTTTATCTTTGTTCTTTCTCAGGGTGTCTTGGCGGTAGAGTTGCGCGTCATCTTTGGGTGATAAGAGTGATAAGGTCTTGCGGAGCACGTGCGCATGTTCTTTTAAATATTCTTGAAATTTAAGACGAGACAGTCGCGAGACGTGATAATTCTCTGAAGAATTTCCGGTTTCTGTTTAAGCGAGCCCCCTGCGCTGTCGCCGGAACCCAGGCGTTTCCCTTGGACGGTAACCGGAAGCTCGGTAACCATGAGTTGGGATATTCGCCGGTTCTTACAATATTTAACACACTCACTTCCGCTGGTCTCAGGTGGTACCACCGGAAATTCACTTCTTGGAGCTTTCTTTCCCATTTCTGGATTAACTTGCTTCTCCCCCCCCTCTCCCTCCCCCTCATTTCAACACCGTCTTTCTCTTTGACCCGTTCTCCCTCCGTCTCGAGATCTTGGGTAGCCGCAAGATCTAGATGCTTTTACTTGACACCCTTACTTCCGTCTCTCTCAGGTCCTCTATTCTTGAACCTTCCGGGAAAGCTCGACGCTCTCCACAGATCTCCCCCACGCCCGGCCCTCCCCTCTCTTCCTCAAATCCTTAAGCTCGGGAGGATCTCGTAAGCTCAGTGTTACGATAAAAAAAAAACTGTGTCGATCCCTTCATGTTTCTTGCGTGTCCTTCCATGTCTTCTTTCTTGCACGGGACACCCCCCCCCCTTCAGCCCCTCGAATTACGAAAGACACTCCGGCCATTTCGTATGACACGGGGTCAGGATTTGGGTCCTGGGAAAATCCCCGTTATCGACTTCTCCAGCGAATGGGCCTTATTCGAGAATCATGTAAAAGGAAGGGCAAATCTGATGAAAACGACAGTATTACCTATCCCTTACGACACTCTAAGCCGATTTCCCAGCACCCGTGGGACTAAGATTTCAAGTAAGAGTAACTTTCTACGACTTTCGTCCTCGGCTACTTCACCTTCGTATCCTTTGACAAGCCGTTATCCTACTATATCACGGAACGAAAGTAGCCCGTGCATAATTCCCATATCGATTTTCAGTCCGTTATTTGCACTGGCTGTGGATACCAATTGTTACACTGGTCCATGTCCAGTCGTGTCTGTGCTCCGTGAGATCTTACAATGGCTTAGAGCGAATACCCTAGGCGTGTATTTCTTTTTTTTTTATATCCTCAACTCGGTCAGCTGCTCCCGGTTGGATGGCACTATTCCTCCAACGATATCTCAAAGCATCGCCGGAGAAGTGGGCGAGCGATTTGTCTCGAGAAATGCACCGTCGCCGAGGCGAAACTCGCCCATAACTCGACAACTGCCATCGAGTCATGGAACCATGGAGCTACGATGGTACGGAGCTATAGGTAGAGGGTTGCCTTCGCTCCCTTCACCCCTCAGGGGTCCAATCGATTTCAACCCTGGAAAATAGCCTTGGAAGAAGTTTCGCGAGTAGCCAAAGTCTCTCTTCGGAGAATTCCAGGAGATGCGAAGTGGCGACTATGCAGCACGAAGGGGGGGGGGGTGGATCTTGGAAAACGGGTACGGGGTCGAGGTTGAGTGTGGGGGGGATTGGATGAAAAAAAAAAATAAATGGCCAGTTCCCAAGACGAGGATGATTCTCAAGGGATCCAAAGCGAGAGTCGGATGTACCTAAAGTTTCCCCTGGAACCTCAGTCTTCTTTGGTACTCTCCGCTTTACGTTTACTACCCTTCTGTTTCTTCGCCGAAGAAAAGGGTGGCTCCGTGCGGATGCTTTCAGTACCGCAGAAGCACCGGCATCCCTAAGAGTTCGTTAACCACAGTACCTGGTCGGAAAGGTATTAGGAGATCCTGCGCGTGTACCGTGAGGCTGTGCAGGAAAAGCAGCCATCGCCGGCTGGATTAAATCGCCGTGTAATTGCTGGTAGAACGTTTAATTTACATGGGCCCAATAAATAAGGCCGCTTCACGTGTACACGGAAGTTTCAACTCGGTCTATAGTTTCTCAGGTTTCTCA
The DNA here is from genome assembly GCF_000341935.2 of Cephus cinctus. Classification (NCBI taxonomy): domain Eukaryota; kingdom Metazoa; phylum Arthropoda; class Insecta; order Hymenoptera; family Cephidae; genus Cephus; species Cephus cinctus. The sequence continues at coordinate 170,237 of NW_014333573.1, forward strand.
GGGTGGGTGGGAACGGTGGCGCAACGGGATATACTACTGTACAGTGGTAGAACGAGGCTGTAAAGGAGCGCCCACTTTTAGCATCCAAGTAATAACATCTGGCCGGTAGAACGGATCGAAGACCAGTGGGCACAGGCTGACGGATCTTCTTCTCATTTTAATTTTATCCATCTCCCCCCCCCCCCCC
>NW_014333573.1:170526-185098 GCF_000341935.2 Cephus cinctus
CCCCTCTATCACGTGTAAACGTTTTACGATTTTTATGGCTACTCAATACGGTTTCCAACCTCTCTCTTATTATTTCAAACCACCAGGCACGGGTATCGAAACTTGATGGACGTTCTCGGGGGTGTTACCCGTGACGAGTGGTGTACCGGTATTTTGAGTTTCGCGTGCCTGCCTGTAGTTACAGTGTTTGAAATTGCGTTTGATGGCTGCCTTTAAAATTGCTGGACGCAGGGACGGAGTCATAAAGGGCGAAACGAGGATGCGCAAGGCGGAGGAAGCCAGAATTATGGTCCTCGTGGATGCTGCTCCTGGTTAAGAGTGGAGGTTAGGGGCGCGAGCAGCGCAAGCAGGATTTTCATTTGACTGCCGAGACTCTCCAGCACCATACGTGGGCTCTTCCGGCATAGCGGAACGAGTGGACCGGTCGCACCACCATTCGAGTATTATTGCGCTGACGGGAATGGGTGACCGGGGGTTGAAACCACCCTCTCTGGATATATCAACGGTTGGCGTTTATGTGGCGACCAACTGTCGAGTTAATATTCACGCGATTCGCCTCGCCGCTCCATATCCAGCCTCCGCCCGTCGTCTCTTCCTCCTCCACGCCTGCCAGCTTCGTCCCTTACGGCATCGCCAGAGCCTGACGCTATCTCTGACCGTCCCTTGGACCACTAGCCTTGCCGCGTGTTCGGAAACTAATTTTTTTTTTCACGCGTCATCTCTACATTAGGCTAATGGAAACTCGCACGCATCGTGCCATGCCGAATTACACGCTCCGTCGTGATCGCGATCGACGTCATTTGTGTGTTTATGTAATTTTTTTTTTTCTTTTTTATCTTGCAGAAGATCCATGGCCCATGGCCGGTCCACGTCGATGGAGTCACGGGACGTTGTTTTCTGCATCCTCATCACTGCCTTTCTTTACTCTGGCTTCGGTAAGTCCACGGGGCTAGTGAAAGTTTAATTTGCTGGGCGCAAGGAAGGGTGCAAAGGCTATCGCCGATTTCTTTGTGATCTTTATGACTGAGTTGTACGTGCATTTGGTTTGCATTCTTCGCGCGAAGTTATGGGCGAAATTCGAATTTGGGATTGTGCGTGTTGAATTTTCAAAGGTTTTAATTTTAGTTTTTTTTTTTTTTTTATTTCCCAAATTTACGGGTATTGGCATGCGCGCTCCAGTCGATGCGTTGGAAATTAATGGGAATGACAGTACGGGGAGCTTCTCTTTTCTTTTTGTTCTTTCTTTATTTGTCTTTTTAACCACTGCGGAATTTTATTAAATATTCGCCCACCGTGTGCAACGAGACTCAGAGCATGGTTAGGTTGTTAATGGTGAACGTAGACGGTATATTAGGACGTGTACAAGGTGCAGCTTCAATTTAGCATTCTTTTGTACGCGTATGCATAGTACTTTCAACGTGTACGATATGCATTTAGAAAATACCAAGGAGGGAGCCGTGTGGATTTTAGAAATTTTGTACTTGCAATTTTTCGGTGTATCTGGAATTGATCTCAGGTACCTCGGGTATTTGGCTTTTTGAATCTTTTTTTTTTCTCGCATATTTTTCTTTCCCATTTACTCGTCGACGTCAGTGACTTCGGTATTGCTAATTATGTTTATTCCGCGGTACTCCAATAGGGAGTAGTTTGCGTAAATGAATTTTGAAAATGAATATTAGCATTTTGAAAATCTTCGTTATCTGCATACGTCAGTCATACCTATTTACAAATCAAGTTACAGTACATCGTACGTCTTTGGAGCGTCCTAGGGTAGCTCAGCCAACCACCAGGAATCAATTTCTCGGTTTGTCGGGCCGTAAAACGTAAGAACGTTATTGCCGCTATAAAAAGAAGTATAAGTCACGTGCTGAAGTAGGAAGGACTCCATGACTGCAGAGACGATGGTAGCACTTTGCCAGAGGGAGCTTCTACGGGGGTTCACCGGACTGAGACATTCTCGGCCTACAAGGGCGGAAAAACGTTGCTTATGAATAAAAACATTAGTACTTTTCTGGATTTGCCGGAAGATTCGTTTGGCCCCTTAAAAAGACCACGAGAGGTCCAGCCCCCTTGTCAAGGGGAGGTTACTTAGATTCATTCATTTTTTTCCCCTCCACGGGACAAAGAAGGTCTATAAAATACTCATTCTTTTTTTTTCCCTTTCAGGTGAAACTCTCTCGAAGTTATTACCCCAGCCGGAATTCTTGGCACCCTTGGAGAATCACACCGTTATCCAGGGTCGCGACGTTTCCTTCACCTGCGTGGTCAACCATCTTCAGTCGTACAAGGTTACAATCGTCCCTTATTGACGTGCGATTTCGAAGGGTTCCTATAGCACTGTCTGGCGCACGAGGGATGTCAAAAGGCGGCTGGGCCCGTGGATAAGCATACTGAAGGGAGACGTCCCTTCTTTCATAAAGAGGAGAGCTCGGGGTTCAGATTGATTCAATTCCGAAGGAGTTTAACCTGTCGAGCTGCTTTTTCTCTTATTCGAACTTTTTCGCGTACCGCTTCCTTCGGGACTGATACTGTCGGTTTGGATAATTCACTTTCCCCACGAGGAAGATTCCCCGCAACTCGTGGTTTGATTGCAGCCCGGGACGACGACAGCGGCAAACGTTCCTGCTGCCTCCTACCCGAGCGACCCCGGATAATCTGTTTCCCTCCCGACATGTCCCTTCGGAGGGTCGTCCCCGCGTGGACCCGTCGGGTCACAGGGACGGAGGGGAAGTAGGGGAGTCATAAATCAGTGACGTTAATATTGCATTAGGAACTCGCCTTGTCGACGTCTCGTTTCGAATCTTTGAAAATCTACCTTTCTTCTTTCACTCTTCTTGGGTATACCTAACCTCATTAATTTTCGCCATATTTTCATGGGACTCGCGGTGGTTCGCGCTGGATACCTTAAGTCCGCTTAAACTGGCAAAACAACAATGGCCGAACTCCTTCTTGTACCGAATCGACAAATACCCAATTACTTGAGCTTTTCGAGATTGGAGGGGATCTGATTCGCGCAGTCCCTTGTTACCAGGGCTTACCACTTGTCGGCATCCTCGCTCCTTCAGGACTCCTTGAGACCCTTCACGACATCCTCTATCCCTTACTTGTCTGCCACCATCCCCTCCCCGTACTCCATTTCCGCGTCCTTTCGCTGCTTCAAGATTCATTTTGGACCGACTTGTCGGTTCAGTCTGAACTCCAAGGGATGACTTTTTCTCGATCTCATTGTCATCTTCAACCAATTGATTCCATCTGAAATATCGTGGGGTGTTTTTGAAATTTTTGTAAATTGACAGCATTCGGTATTAGGAATTTTTCAATTTTATTAACTGTAATGATATTTTTATGGATTAAAAAAAATATATCTTCCCCTATTTCTTTTTGTCTGCGATTTTATATCGTCGACTGACAATTTTGGATTATCCAATACCCATCCTCGGATCTATTCAGTGTGCTTATCTTCGGTCTCGTTGAATGTTTAATAGATTCCTGACAGGTCGAATCGGCCGCCATAAGGTACCACTCCATGTGCGTTATATATGCACACCTTAAATTCTATTGGCGCTGTTCGAGTCAGGCCTTTTGTTCAGGATTTAAAAGGCTTTTTCGCGCGGCGGTGAATGGCTCCGCCTGAAATATGACAGATCGGGCTGCCGACGGCCTCTGGCCCTCTTCTACGCCTCCCTTCCGTCCACCCCTCCTGCTGGCGGCCATGCGCCAGCCAGAAGGGTGGCTGGTTCGCTATTTTGAATCCTGAGTGTGCATGCGTGTTCTGCCCCCTCCCGTGCCTTAGCTCCAGCCATTGTCCGCCCGAATTCCGATAAACGCCTTTATAACCCGACGCGCTCTCTAAACACTCAATTTTTCAGCTCCGAATATCCCAAATCCCTCGGCCCTCTGTTCACGACCGATACCACCGTTCGGCGACCCCGTTCACGCGCCTCGTCACGCGCTCCGATCCCTCTGCGAACGCCGAGCCAAAATCCTGAGCATCCACCTATATTGAGAAATTGAAATCAGTGTCAACCGTTTCCATCGCAGCGACCTCGAAATAATCTGATCTCCCTGCTTCTCTCTTCAGGTCGTTTGGATAAAGTCCGATTCACGCGCCATCTTGGCTATTCACACGCACATGATCGCCCACAACCCGCGACTGTTCGTCACCCACAATGGACACAACACGTGGAAGCTGCATGTGACGAATGTTCAACGCAGCGACTCCGGCACGTACATGTGTCAGGTGAACACGGACCCCATGAAAAGTCAGGTGAGATTATCTAGATGACTTAGTCAGCTGACAGATTAATCGGAATATTATTAACCCTCTTATCTTTGTTTCATTCAGATGGGATACATGACTGTCGTTATCCCACCGGATATCATGGATCTGGATGAAGATTCCGTGGACGACATGAACACCAAGGAGGGAGGCGACGTCGTGTTAAAGTGCATAACAACAGGTATCCCGGAACCGGATGTCACATGGCGAAGGGAGGATGGACGTGATATTGTTTTACGAGAGGAACATTCCTCCACGAAACGGGGTATGCCTGTTATCATCGATTTCGATTGCCATTGACCGATTGTCTATGACGTGCTCTGTATGGGATTTCATTGTCGCACCTACTTATCCACTTTGATCTACTTATTTGCTAATAGCCACGTACTTTCACTTTGACTTTGAGCGATCGCTTGTTTGTTCCTGATTCGTGAATACGCGAGCGATGCAATATTCAGTCTTTACTCGTTTTAATCCACTCGATCTTAGGTAACCAGCAATGTTGATGTCTTAACGTACAATCTTATTCTCTCAGCTGTATGCACCCCCCCATAAAGTGTTCCCATAGTCCTTATAAACTCTTGGCCAATGCAATTTCTTGAGTGCGTGCAATCTGAGCTTCCTGCTTTCTTGATTGATTATTCTTTGGGGTTGTCGCTTCGAACAGTGAAGATATTCGAGGGCGAGGAACTTCAGCTCGTTGGAGTTCTCAGACAGGAAATGGGATCTTATCTCTGTATAGCCAGCAATGGCGTACCGCCCTCGGTCAGCAAGAGATACTTCGTTCACGTACGCTGTAAGTCGGTTACTCGGGACTGTTTGGATGAGTATAGGATGTGAATTGGATTTCTGGAATTTATTGCAGTCGAACCGCTCGTCAGAGTCGCTAGTCAGCTGGTTGCTGCTCCTGGCAACAGTGACGTCATTCTTCAGTGCTACGTCGAGTCCTCGCCACAGGCTCTCAATACCTGGTACAAGAACAATGGTACGTTTTTCAATGTATTTCAGGGTAGCGATACTTATACGTGGAATTTTTCTTTGTTTCAAGGTATCAAATTGCTGCCCGATAACAAATATCGGATGAGTGAAACTCCTGTGAATATCTATTCATACCAATTGAACCTTACGATAAGAAATCTGGAGCTTAGTGATTTTGGAAGTTACACCTGCTCGTCTGAAAATGCTTATGGCAAGGCTGAGGGGACGATACGACTTCAGGGTAACGTTTTCTTTGGCTGTTCATCTCTGGGGGATCTGGGTGGTCGGTTCTTATTGTGGGGATTAATAATGATTTATTGTTACAGAATTGCATCTTACAAAAAGCAGTGTTGCCACCACACGGTCTATGGAGATTCCTGATAAAACGCGAAAGAAGACTGTTTCACCTGAAAAGAAGAAAAAGTATTCGTACTCGAGCAATTTAGATTTCGGGAAGGACCGTAAGGACTACACCACTCCGATGTCCTGGGAAAATTTGGCCAAGGGTCTCAGAAGTACGAACGACTCCTCTGCTCTGTCAAAATTCTCATCCGGAAGTAATGCTCCACGTGCACCCGAATCTGCTCATCTTGCTCCCACGCAACAGGACATACCAAAAAATGAAGGACGCGTCTTGTATGCTTATCGACACCTTATACTAAATTGCGTTATCCTGATGTTACAGTTATTTGTCCAAGGGCATTCAATATATTAAAGTAATAATGTATACATCGCGTTTTGTATGACAATAAGTTTTGCCAGATTTATGGAATATTGAACTGCCGCCTAGTGTTATGACCCGCGCTATTTTTTTTCCTCTTTCAATTTATTCTTCCTTCGAGGTTAAACGGTCCAACCTTGCGTATCTTCTTTCTCACTATCCGATTACACTTGACTGTTATCAGTAACTGTTATGTAAGCGAAGCGAAGAATTGCGACAATAAATGTGGTTTTCTTACTGGAATACTTCTTAACGATGAGTATATTAAACGGCGATTTATATTTTTGTTTTATCATACTGTTTTGCCTTTTATCATACTCAAAATGTAGTTAGTTAATGGATCATTAATTAAAATATTTATTTCTATTGTCAGGGTCGTTAGGTAATGTGACACATTGTATTATCTCAGAGGAAAAAGCGTCAAGGATGCGTCCGCTCCACCCATCCGGATGCTGCGTGATAATTATGTCCCGCTCTATTTTAGAATGTTTAATCGAACCTTTACGACAGTATGAAATTTGGAAGTGCCGAACTATGTGGCTACAGAAATATAATTGTTTCCTAGTGATCTGTGCATTTTTGCAGAGTGTTGTCCATGGCGGCGGTGAGATATGCAAGTTTCCTTTTGGCGGGAGTAATAACGCGATCTATCACTGTGAGAATTTATCCGATCTAGAAGTTGTCGACAAGATTCCGAAAAATGTTAAAACAATCCTTTTTGAAGATTCCAATCTTCAGCATATTCATGGGTAATTTTTTGCGTTGGGTATTTTGCGCTTGTGTTTAAATTCATATTAATAATGTATTATTACTAAGATAAGGTTGCTCTGTTATTGTTATTTTAGATACGCTTTCTTTCGATTGGGACAAACTTTAATCACCTTGGATATTCATAATTCCCAAGTGGCTAGCATTGATGCTAATGCATTTGCGGGTCTGCGTAATTTGGAAACTTTGCTTCTCTATGGAAACGATTTAAGTTATGTTTATGCCGATTGGTTTACGGATTTACCAAATCTACGTACGTTAGATGTTTCTTTCAATTCGATTGTCGGTTTCGAACCGAATGTGTCTAAATTCTTACCAAAACTTGAGAACTTCTACTTCGATGGGAATATTATAGAGTCAATTGATACGACCGCTTTTTATTATGATATGCCTAAACTCAAGAAGGTCATTATGGGAAATAATCCCTGGATATGGTCGTAAGTATAAAATCCTATTTAATTATTCAATTAAAATTTCACTCATGCCGATCAACCGATGTTCATCAACTATAATCGGTCGGTCGCATCGAATTTTAATTAATATATTTTTCTTCTTTAATTTCAGCTTCCGTGCTCTCTTGATGCATAACTTGGATCTTCGTGGAATTAATCATGAAGATGATTGGGAAGATTGGAAATGGATCAATGCTGTTATCTGGGAATGTCATGACAAAATTACATCGGCTCCTATTAACGATCAGCTGCTTAACTGTGCAGCAATGAGACTTCTTACTTCCGTTAATGAACATTTGAAATTTCAAGATCTAACCTCGTCATCTGACACTCGTTGTCATCCTGCTGCGTCAACATTGATTAAATGCTCGAGAAGTATTTCTTCTAATAAAACCGACGAAGAAGCTGTGGCAATGTCTCTGCGGGAAATCTTTCATGGTATCAAATCGATGGAATATCCTCAAGATAAATTTAGGCTTCAGTAATTCATACTTTATGAATACGGCGTTGAGGCTTTGTGGCGTTTCAAAAATTTCTCTTGATCTGTCAAAAGTGTATTTTGCGATGATGACAGTATTATTTTCTTAAGTACTCTCTGTATTTCTGTTATCTTGTTTAAAATTAATCAATAAATATTGCGTATTGGCCTCTCGAGATATGGTTTCGACTCTTGCGACTTTCAAGCACTTCTTGTGTCTTTTTGCGTTTTTACGTATTTAGCGACTTTGACAGGATGAGGTATGCATATGAAAATACTCTCGAGACACGAAGAATAGATTCTTTTCGGGAGGTAAGGAGGTTATCGTGACGTCTTTCGAAATTGTATCGTTTATAAATAGAGTTAGGAATTCATGGTTATTTACGTGCAGGATAGATGGAGACGCCCTTTGACTATTATTGCTGTAACGATTTTAACCGTCTTTATCGTTGCGTACGCTGCTTTAATTTTTCTCGTACTCGCCTATCCCGATCAGAAGGCGTAAAACACGTAAATATTGCGAATTTCATAGGAGTGGTTCGAGCACCGTAAGTCAAAAAACAAAAAATGGTTTTTTGAAAATTTCAATTTTCTTAAGGTGCCGAAATTGTTGGATGTCTTCGATTACGAAAAATTAAAATCATAGGCTCAACGGTGCAGCGATTCTCGTAATTGTATTTTTGGTTTATTCAACCTTGATTCTTTTTATAATTTTAATCTTATCAAAATTATCAGGTATCCTGTGCGTTGATACGAAAATGTCTGTAAGGATGCTGAACTTGAAAAGAATGAAGAGGACTTTGCTTACCGATCAATTTTGTGTAATGATAGTGTTATTTTAAAAAAAAATATTGTTTCCATTAATTTAATTTCTTTGCCAGTACAATGCAACAATGATGTATGTATCTTAGGACTGTCATGTACATAATAATAGCGCATTCCTGTCAAAAGGATCACTTTAATAATCAGCATTGCAAATATATCATCTACAATGTTAATAATAGGTTAGTTATTGTATCGAGTATGAAAGTTAATTTTTTGTAAAAACGTACCGACTGAAGTTAGTTCTATAATTGAAATCAATTAGGCAGGCTAACTTCAGTCGGTACATTTGGTCTGAATAGTTACATAAGATCCGTATAAAATAAGGATAATCTTACAGGAAGGAATTTGTGGATTCCTCTATGACGCAAAAGATTGTGAAATCAGCTCTCTTGCTAATGCACGCATCCTGGAGCTTCGAAAAAAAGCGCATTAGCGTTTTCTGAAAATGGGACTATTTACTTTGTCAAAAATTTCGAAGATAAAAAATCTTAAGAATTCACTCACCTGACAATTCTCAAGTATTCTGCTGTGCTTTGCTCAATGGTAATCAAAGTAATTGGTATAATTATTTGTATAGTAATATTTTTTATATCATCCAGGGCATCTCAGGGAAATTGCAAAAGGAATTGTCTGGTTTCGATTTCAATTGGGTTTCAGTTATTCTTGTATAGTTATATTTTTGAAAACTATCAAAAATGTATATTGGGGTGTAAAGTTTTGATTTTTATTATCTTTCATACAGGCCAATATATTTTTTAGTCGATAATACAACTATTGTAAGTTGGAATATTGAAAAAAATATTCCAAAAAAATATACTGTGTGTTTAATGTGTTTTCTGATTCTTCTCATTGTCAGTGGGTCTATGAAATATGCTGGGATGAGTTAGTTTCTCCTGTTTCCGATATTTATTCAATTTCCGTAGAATTCATGTATTCAGGATGAGATCGACCGAGTGCCAAACTGAATTACGTGTAGAATGGGGCGAGCGTCCTGCGTATGTGAAATCAGGATCTTATTTCAACTTGCGGGAAAATAGCATCATGGGGATCTTTCCCAGTATACAGGATTTTCAGCACGTGCGAATTATACCGGATTTTCACTTTGAATCTTTTTTATTCCCAAGTAACAAAATTTTTCTTTATGTTTGAATATCCTTTGGAAAGTTTCTTCAACCACGGTTGAAATACAAGTGTTTTGTTATGCTCAGCGCACAGGTAGGAAACTTTGGGAACTCGTCCGATAACTTTGAGCTATAGATCAGCTGGAAATGATCCTCTAAATCCAAAAGTGTGTTGAAGTAGTCTTTATTACTTTTTCGATGGTGTTATTGTCATTATCTTTTTTTAAAAGGCTTTGCTTGGCTTTAATGAAATTCTGAACGAAGTGTACGCTTATTTTTCGCGGAAATTGGATTTTTACGAAAATAATATTTGGCTGATGAAAGTTAATACCAGTTCTGAATCAACGTGTTTAACATGCGAGTCTGAAAAATATTTTTCTTTTTATTATTTTCTTTTCCACTAATGTTATATTTTTTTTTACAGATTGCTCTGCACGATTGCTTCGAATTCACAGCAACAATTGATCCTCTAGATTGGAAGTATTTCCTGATTAACTGTCGTGCACCAGATGTGTAGCGTGTAAAAATCTTTGATATTTTCGAAGAAAAGGTAAATTATATCTTTCGTTTTACTAAAATACTTACTTTTAGGAATTTTTTTTAAGGTTGCAGGAATTCTTGAGAAATCAGATGATCTTCGTAACGTTATAAGTATTTAGAAAAAGGTCGTATTTATTATCGCTATCCAGTAATATCATGACGTGAATGTACGTATCAAACTTTATATGCCCCAAGGCGCAAATTTGAATAATCCTCGATCATTAATTCTTTCCACGTAAGAGACAGTATTTCAATAAATTTTTTGTTAGTATCTAATTAAGCATGTGTTCTTTGATGCAGAAGTGACAGCGATTCCTCATGCTGGCTACCATCCAGCATTCAGTTATGCTGATTACCTAGGAGCAGAGACGAAGTGGGCAATATTCAAAGTCGATGGTTGTAGAAAAAATCTCGAAGAATTTTCAAAAACCAACCTCCTGAAAAAGAGAATCGGCGTGGTGATGGATCTTCAGGACTACAGCGACGCGATTGGGTAATTATAAATGAATAAATTAAAGTCATTTAGCGATTTAAAAAAAATTAGCCAAATTCACCTTAAAGAAGTATATTGGATTTTTCAAAAACAATCTCTTGGCACCAAGGGTAAAGCAGAGACACGGCAGTGTATTTGGCCGGTACCAAAATCATCTGAAATTCAAACGTGCAGCTGCACTGAATCAATCTATTTGGAAATCAGATCAAAACAATTCTTTTGTTCTACGATATTTTCCAAAAGCATCAACGTCCTCGAAATCTCGCAATCATCTTGTGTACTCCAGAGCAGAAGTGTCAAAGGAATTTCAAGTCTTTCAAAAGGAAAGTATTTTTTTGATGAATGGATCATTTCACGAGAAACTTGAGAGCAGCGCCAGCAACGTTTTTACTAACGTCAATCAAGACATTGAAGAACGTAGACGTAATGTTTATCAGCAGCTCGTACCATTTTTCAGGGAATGTTTTGGGGAAGTGAATTAATATGATCCCATGTTTATACTGGATATATGATCTACCCGATGCAGTAACAGCATAAGAATTCAACATAGAAATTAGCCTAGTAAAGGTTCTCGATCTTAAGATATATATATTCTGTTATTTTACAAAATTGAAAAAATATACGTTCGTTCTTCACGGGCGTTAACGTAACTTGAAGAATTCATTTTATTCAGGAAAACAAGTCAACACTCTCGAGCTCGTTGTTATCGATCTTTGGATTGTGCTTTTCTTTGTACGACGTCGTTTTCAATTGTTTCAGATGATTATCCAGAACGAGATACGCTTGTTGAAGCTTAGCAATTTTCATATCAACTTGAGGATACTCAATTGCATTTTCTATAACGTTACAAAGTCTCTCAGCAATGCATTTAAAGTCTTTAAACTGTTCCAAATCCTCCATTTCCTGTTTCAAGGCTGCATTGAGGATGGTGGCCTATAAAAAAAACAAATATGATTATCAGTGACTTTTAGTATATTATCAAATTATTTACAACGACACTCACCCTCTTTGTACGTTTTTGTAAATTTTCCAAAGTACTTTTCATCTTTTCAAATTCCTCCTCCGTATATTGAACGGCTTGAGATTTGTCCTCGTTTAACAGAACGTTATCAGGAATATGTACAAACTTATTAGTCGCCGTCTAGATCCAAGCATAAAATTATTTTCATTACCGTACAAGTCTTCATTAATTAATTATCGTGGAACGACGATGATTAACGATCGCGATGAATTCTCATAAATAATTACATATATGGTCTTCAAGTGTGGCTGACATCCCTCGTGATACACTTTGACAAGCCGTTCAGTTTCGCTTCTGAGAACTCTGAGCGCTTCCTCATCCGGTGTATATTTCTTCTCAATGCATTCAGCTAATTTTTCGCATCTCGATCGAATCTTCTCCCGTACAATATCCTCCACTGAAAGAATTCATGGAATAAAAGAGTTCACATCCGCGTCATCAGTCGCGGAATTCTGTGTCGATCCGTTGGCAGGATTTCTAGGAATGGGAATTTGATAACATGGGGGGGCGCGGGTTCAGAGAGATGTGAGGGGGGGCAAGTACCGCAAGATAATTGTGCATGAGTCTGATTGCAAACCAACGCCATAATGTCGTGAGTTAATTATGGAACAAGTTTCTGACTCGGTTTTAAGAATAATTGAAGATCCTTGAAAGAATCCTTACGAAAATTCGAATAGTTTTGCAGATCCTTTATTTTGTTAAAGACGTAATACATCCAGCACGCTGGACGAGTGTGACTCTAGTCATGATGGCAAATTCACATAATACCAGAGACTCACTCGTCCGGCGTGCTAGATAGTTTTGATCGATTGTAAAATCGGCCGATCTGAAAGGCATGCTCCAATTGTTTGAGATTTTCTTTCCCGCTCTCTTTCTCGTTCTGGAGACGCTGAGTGAAAGTTGAAAAGGGCGTCAGTCTTACGTCTTGCATAAACAGCACGGGAGTGAAAGCCAAACAGCTGCATCTCGTATTCCTCTCGTTTGCGTTTAGCTGCTTCCTTTGACATGACGAGTTTTCTCTTTATCTTCGAATGCACTTGGGAAAATTATATACTTGTCTATTTCTCTTTCTCTTTTCAAAACTAGTTGGACGCTTCCAACCGATTCTCTTGGTCTTCCTCGTGGTTTCTCTTGGCACTCCTCTCCTACTATTCTCTCTTCTTTTTTTTTTAATAAGATTATTCCGTTATCTCTCTCCTTTCTTTCTTGAAGATTGGTACGAAATTCTCTTCTTGGTGTCGAAGATGTTTACTCTGGAGCACACTCTAATTGTTTAGACTTCTCGCGCGGGTACTTTCACACGATTTTCTCTTGGGATACGATATGCCGCTACTTGACGTCCGTTGACAAATGAATATGGCGTCTCTCTGCCTGCGAGCCACAGCTAACAGCGTCCTTTGTCCCGCCACGTTCCTAAACCTATCCTCTATACCTTCTATAGATTGGCATTATTCGAATGGCCATTGCACCCGTTGCAATTTTCTACTAGCGCCACGCACTTTCAACGCTGGAACTATGACATCCGTCTCGTAGCATTCCTATGTTATCGACGGACCGTGTAAGAAATAGAAAATTCCTTCCTTACCATAGTATATTCACTCGTCAACAGATGTCAGGATCATTTATTCCATTTGAGTAGAATCCAACTCTACACGAATCTGTTATACACTCAGCGTCATTGATGCCTGTATTTACCGACTGAGTTTGCCTATTCAAATTATATGAGTGGGACCGAGACAAAAATAGGTCGATTCTCCCTTTCTTCTTTCTCTCTCGGTGCCGATGGTTACCGCTGTGACGCAAAAAAGTTGATTCTTATCAAACTTTTCACCGGTAAGATCATTTGTTCAACATAAAATAAAATTTCTCTTTTTTTGGACGTAATTGGAAATTCCACCGTCGAAAGTGAGGTAAAGACATTGCAAACATGAAATAACGCTTTGAACGCGTAACGTAACGTGATAAAATAATATGATAATATAGTCTGTGTTACTTTTTAAACCTCCCAAACACTGCTATTGAATGGAGGTCATCATACCTCCACATACTAAATATCTAGAAACCTTTAGTAGTTACTAAATCTTCAAGTTGTAAAGCAAGAAATATTATAAAATCCATGCAAATTTCTTTCCCCGAATACAGGTTCGATCCAATAACGTTTTGGAGTAAATGTTTTTTTTTACCTTTTTTTTATTACTGCTGTTATTGCTGACGTTGAATTAAATTTAAACATCCTATCATCCGTGCGTGATATTTATTAAACATATTGAACTATAAATTCACGATAACGAAACACAAAAAACGAGATCTGTGTTATTTTCTCATCACTGTAAACGCCCACAAAAGTATACCATAGACTGTGCGTTTAAACCGTGAGGATGTACCGTATTTTTTGAGGCTAGAAAACGAGCGTCTCAGCCTCACACGAAAGGCCACCCTAACAGTGCACGAGTTAACCATATACAGATTTAGCCCATGTGAAATTGAGTTCCATTGATCCAATTTCTAAACCGATCAATTAATTCTGTCTACGTAAACATTTATTACCCGATGCTCGGCAATAGATCAATTAAGAAGCCCGGTGGCTTCAAAGTCTTCTCTTATCGTTTCAATAAAAACTTTCAAGTAGTCACTTTGTAATCGACTGATTTCTCGTTATGTCGGGAAATCACAGTGATTATTTTTTTTCTCCCACGAATTCAAAGAGACAGATTCCTTTTATCGCAGCTTCCCACCAAGGACCGAAAATTATACACAAGGCACTGTACCCAGACTTTAAGGTCGCTTCTGACAACACGTTGTGCGTTTACGTACTGACGCACTTCTACAGGCATACAATCCATCCATATATATATATATATATATATACACTAGTGTACGTTGTGACGTATGCATA
>NW_014333573.1:185182-192905 GCF_000341935.2 Cephus cinctus
ATATATATATATATATATATACACTAGTGTACGTTGTGACGTATGCATAAGGGGAGCCTCGTAAAGGAGAACGTTGTTTGTTATCGCAATACAAAGCGACTTACGCCTCGCATTTTGGATCACCTGGCGGATACGAATATTTAATACATTCCCTGGTCCTCTTATCGTCTCCTTTAAACAACCTGACTTCCGGCATCATGAAACAATCAAGCGCACAGAGCAGATAGTAAATACGTAGAAGGAGAACGGGGAGGAAGCAGTGAAATTTTGGGCAAATTAATCAGGTCCATAAAAAAAAATGTCACACAAGCTACCTCCAACGTCACAGTCTATTTTCGTTGATTGCAAACGGATTTCTCGCTTATTATGCCACATAATCTCGGTCTTTGGTTTGGCTTGTCTTCTTACCGTGATTCATTCGCGAAAGCCTTTCGGATTCTTTTTTTGTCAGCGATTCAAGCGAACCGACGATGCAATCATCGAGTAATACCGGGAGCTACGAAAGGACGATTACGTTACTTCTGTTTACTTCGAATCTTTTCACTCGTCCACCCACGTACCTATTATTCTCCTATGCCCGGCCCCCGCATTTCCTCAAAATAATTTCTTCTTGAATTATTCCTCCTCTCAGGAATAGTCACCTGCTCCGTCCCGCTACGTATTCTACGTGATGTAAAGTAATCAAGATAACGTTATTACGTATATCTGTTTAATCGAGGAAAAAAAAACTTAAGATGCATCCAGATTAGAGAAAAGAGCATCGTAGCATTTGATTTTTTCAAATTTAATTTTTATACGAAAAAAATATAATTATTGATATATGTGTAGAAAAGTTATTTTTTATAAAAAAAAAAAAAATTTTTCATGTCTGGACTTTTTGAGCTTTAGGCGCACGAGGGAGATGGCGCCTCGGTCGATCTTGTTAAGTGCAATTGGCGAGGAGCGAACTAGGGGACGCACGTGGGTAAGGGGAGCGGGAGAGGGGAGTCCATGCAAGACGTTTGCGTAGAACAGATCGAGTTGGCGAATTCAATTATCGTCAATTAATATTCATGTGTTCTTTCGTATTGCGTTATCGTGTATTTTCGTTGTTATCGTAAAAGTAAAATGACATGTATTAGTTATATTCGTTAGTTATCTTAATTACTGAGCAAAGTATCGTTTGTAATGTAATTCGAGCCTGTTGGAATTCTTCAATAATTTATATTTCACTTACGCGACAGTTGCATGGTATCGTGACACGAGTATTCTTGGACTTCCTTGCGATCAGGTATTTCGCAATTTCGTTTGGTCATTCCGGATGGATTAATGGCTAGAAATGTTTACGTGTCTCATGCTTCAAGTTATTCCACATATTCAAAGCTTAGGCATTTAACGTTGCCTCGTGTCTCTGTGTACGAAGGCTTTTCACGTGCGCGCAGCTACGCTCGCGCAACTCAACTGTAAAAAGCGGACGGTACGCCGGGTTCGGAGCACCGTTCTCTTCTCAGTTTGGATTTGGTTCCCGTTCCGTTCGCTTGCTCGTTCTACCATTCTTCTTCGCCCCGTAGTATTTCGTTCTTATCTAATTGCCAATAGCCACGCGCGTTCGGTTATTGGAGAGAGACACCGCGTTACGAATATCAGTGATCAACAGTGTGATAGTGTTTTTTGATTTTGATTTTATTGAAAAATCAAATTTTTTTTTTCTCGATCTTTTATTTCTGGTGATCAGCACGCAGATTCTTCTTCTGGTACTGGAAGATGGAGAGAATAATGCGAATTTCAACTTTACTTCTCATCTTATTCGTCGTTCAGGGTGAGTCAATTTTTTTTGGTTTTTTATTAATTACCAATTTTTCGATTATTCGTCCAGCTTTGAATTGTCCCTAACAGAATTCTTGTATTCCTTTATTTTGCTTATCGTACAGATCGATTTATTAAAATGTATGTTTATTTATCCCGCTTTATAAGAATCGCTTATGACCGTCTAACGATCGATCTGAGATAACCACGTGTCTCCATCGAGATCATTGGGTCTGTCTAAGTCGAATGATTCTTCAGCTCCTTTTTTTAAGTAATTGATCAGTGCGCCTAGAAGTCTTTACTGTCTGGTTTGCAAAATGTGTCAAGTGGACGATGCCAGCTGAATTAACACAGATGGCAAAAATTAATTGGCATATTGCGAACATAAGCGGAAAAGTCATACAAAAGAAAAATTGTACAAAAAAAAAAATTGGCGTTAATTCAAATTAAATACTCGCCTCAGCCATTCTGACAATTGCAAAAAAAAATGAACAGTTCCAAAAGTAAACAACGGCGCTCGGTAATTATCGGTAGCACTTTAGCAATGCTGGCCGTATACTTTGCAAATGGCCGAGCCATAATCCTCCGCAGCCCAAACAAATAATCCTCTCTTGGATTTCTCTTCCGACAAAGAAACGGTGGCACGGTGCTTTGCTTCGAAGATAAAGAAAAGTAATGGTCAGTGAGATGACCGTGTCCGAGGGCGGGATAAAAAAATTTTTTTTTTGAGAATTAGGAAAGCATAGTCACAATACCCGTATATAGACGGCATAGTCGGACAGGCCAGGTGAAAACGAAACAGGCCAGGTAGAACGAAACGGCGCAGATGGCATGCTCACTTTTCGTAGAATCGTACAAGGCTGTTTTTGGGCCCGACGTAGTACCGTAGGGCCCCATTTACTCTCATTGACTGGGTCCGTCTGTATTACCTTATTACCCATCTAGGATAGGCAGCCTATGTACAGCCTACGTACGCGGGGTATAAGGTGTACTGAAATATGGGACTATTCCCTATAGCGTAGCAGGTCTCTTCTTTACCCTCCGGGTAATAGCAGACAAGACACAATAAGAGGGACCACCGAGGTCGTGAAGCGGTAAATAAAATTTTTTTTCCTCCCTCGAAGCACTTCCAGATCGGATTAAGCAAGAAGATGGAGTAAGGATGCTGCACGTTGATCTTGAGCTTCGAGAATGACAGCTGCTGGGGATGCTTACCGACGGGGTGGGTTTTAGGGGGCGAGTCAGCTGGACTATAGGACGTTCGTTGGGCTCGCGTAGAATACACGTGGGATTCCGCCTGTAAATACGTATCGGTAGTTACGTCACGTATATCTAGTTTACCCGAGTAATTAAGTAATTGAGTTTTATTAGTGCGTCGGTTCGCTGGCAGAGGGGAGGAATTCGAGGGATGGCTGCGGCTAGAGAAGAAATTTTTTTTTTTCTTCCTACCCGCATGAGAACTCCTTTTCGATTCTTAGGATCGACCGACATCTCTGAGGTCCGCTCTTCTTTCGGACCTTGTTCTAACCTAATTGCATACCTGCATGGGATGGCAATGATTTTTGAAAAAAAAAATATGCTGCTTTTGGACCCTGTATGAAACGTTGCATCGTTTACGTGAAATTGACGAAAATAAGGTATTATCTTTTTGGAGAAATTTTTTTTTTCAATTCTTCATTCTTAACGATATTAATGCAGTTTTGGTATAAAACAAAATTTTCTTTTTTTTTCACTTTTTTTATCACAATTTTTGTTTTATTCCCTGTTTATTTGCACTAATTACTTATTTACGAAACAGACTCGAAATATCGTATCTCCTCTAGTTGGAGCGCGTAACTGGAACGCTTTATCTTTCTACTATTATGGACATTTTGAGTTCTCGTAAAATTAGCACGTGACTAATTGTTGTTGCTAGAAATACCAGCGAAACCTTTGACACGAAATGCATGCCGGATCACGATAATGATAGCCTTTCCGCTCTCCGACTAGACCACTTACGAAATCTCGTTGTGCAATACGAAATTCTTAAGAACCGACACCCTTCTTCTTTTTTTATATTCCTACTTTCTTTTTCTCTAGTTCGGATACTCCTCATGACTTTCCGTAAAGTGCAAACAAAAGGAAGCAGTCATTCCTTTCCACTGCTATTTCCACGTTCCACGATCCTACAGGCTCCCCGAATTCTCTATCGGATCCGTGACTCTGCGCATGCGTCTCGTTATTCGGAGCAAATGCGTTTCCCGCGTTTAACTTGAATTCGGCTCGAGTCACACGACACTCGGCTTAATCTCGACAGACTGCTTGGCGCTTTTTCTTTCGCGAGTAGGACGTCTGCCTAACAGCCCGACTGGCCCACTGACCGACTGTGACACCGTCATACGCCTGAATTCCAAAGCTGCAATCCTCAACGTTCTCTCAACGTTGTCGAAAATGTGTACCAATGAGAAAAAAATTTTTTTAGAAAAAAAAAAAAAAATTTTTATATCACAAATTTCAATCATTCGATGACTAATAGAACGAAGCTTTTCTCTACTGCATTCGCTAGTACCCGCATTTCATTGGTTACTCCAATCCGCATACTCTGTACGCTCGATATGGACAGCTGATTCCTGGTTGTCGCTTTCGTCGAATATCAACTGTACATACGTTCAATACAGGATCCACCAGCATACAGCGTTATTTATCTAGGAAGGCGTATTCTATGTTATTTTTAGCCCGCTCGTGAAAACGTAACGCTCGATGATGCTGACTATTAAACCTTTTAGCCGACAGTCTCTGTATATACGGAAGAGCATAATATCTTATAAATAGGGATTAGCCAATCGGTCCGAAACACAGAGCTAGAGACCTCCGCCCTTGCCGACCTATTTCGAGCGTAGCGTCCCGAGAGGCGTAATTGAAAAATTCCATTTTCAATTCACACGCGCGAACCAGTCGTTCGATTAAATTCTTTGCCGTTGCTATCGCATTGCCAAATTCCTTGGCGCGGGTCTCTTGCGAATTAAGGCCAATCATTTCGCGAAAGACGTAACATGCAAGTATCTAGTGTATGCTGTATAAACGTCGAGCGTGAACACGTCACGTCGTTCAATCTCGACTCGGTAAGAAACTCGTACGGGCTTTATCGATTCAGAAATGATTTTCATTGATAAGGCATATATACTCATTTTAATTACTACCGCCTACCAGGAATTACAGTTCCCCCTTACTCATTAATGAATGTCATAAATTCATTGAGTAGCCATAACACTCCTTTTACATTGGTTCGACTGGAATATTACATTTTTTTTTTTTTCATTAGAAAAATTATTTTGCGTAGTATCGTCACCATTCAGTACTTGGTCGACGGACGAAACGGCATTTTAGATAGGAGAAAATGAAAAATTAGTGCAATCCAAAGTGAACGGGATATAGGGGCGAATGGAGAAATTGAAGTAGAAAATTCAGTGGGTTATCTCGAAACTGGAGCAGTCATATTTTTTTTTTGGGTCAATCGTAAAAATATTTTTCCTAATATGGTCATTACGCGAGCGTCGTTCTCGGTGGACGCGAAAAAAAAAAATTTAGAGCAGTCGAAAATTTCTTACGGGTTACAGAGAAATGTGACTAAGAAATTCAGTGGGTTATCTCGAAGCTTTGAAAAGTCCGGTGGGAGCCGTATTAGGGCATTACTGGAATTCGGGATAATTAGGGTCGCGGAGGTCAAGTATGCTGAAAAGTCCCGAGTCCCTTTCATCTTGCCGTTTCTCTTTATTCCGGCGGATTAAACGTCTAGGAATAGGTCCCAGGCGGACCTGAAAGTAGAAGCTGGAGAACATTTAAAATTCCCGTGGCGTGTTGGTACGATGAAAAAAAAAAAGAAAGAGTATAAGTAAGAAGACCGCGCCTGTACGTTTAGGAATTCGAAAAGAGCGTCACAGCATTCAATCATCCTCGGTAAAGTCACGAAGCTATCTCGACGTATATATATATATATATATATATATATATATATAGCAATAGTACGGCAACTCGGTATAGAATCCAAACCCACCAGAAAAGGTTCTGTGCCGTCAAGTTGACACCCCTTGAAATATCGAGACAGATGGCTGGACTGGGCTGACGTCATTCCTTCCCGATGCTTTATTATTTTCGCTCCACGATTATTCCCACCGCCGGAGCCGAGCAATTTACTCGCGTTACCGGGCACGTTCCGGCCACGGCCTTCGTCTCCACCCCCATTTCGATCCCTTGTAGTTATACCAATCAGCACTGCTTCACCGTACGCCGAGGACGTATGAAAAATCTCGGGTCGTACGATCGAATTAGAACAGCCGGCAATGAAAGGGTCCGCGAGGACCTCAAAGGGTAGAAAGAAAAGTAGAGCGTCCGGATTGAAGTGGGAAAAGTGATGGAAAGACGGGAGTAAATAAGCTCGCTGTTCTATTCCTCGATCCTCTACGCTTTTCAACCAGTCAAAATGGCGGCTTCCCAATCGCGGGGTCTGTTCGCTCCAATTAGTGGACCCGATGACGTCAGAGACGAAGCTGGGATCGCATTGCGAAGTAACGGATAGCGAGTGACGGACTGGGAAGTGAATGGACGGGACTTTAGCCGCGGGGGAGTCAGAATCGGTGCGCTAGACCAGAGGCCGACAGACGGCAAAGGAAAGGGACAGAGTCGCGAAAGCGCTAACCCCGAAGCGGTAAGGCACAATTTTTTTAACGTTTAGTTAAAATGTAGCCGGTGTCGCCGATGACGTCACCTAGCCGTTCTAGGATTAAGGATGACCAGCCGCGACGTCAATGACGTCATCGTTTTATGGGCGTAAACGCAGCGCTTGCCTAAAGCGTTTGGTATTGTAATTTTATATGATGCACTGTACCGTGTGGTCATGTCTATAGGCATACCTGTTACATGTACTGTTTACTTCCGAATTCACTGACGCAACGTTCAACGCCTTTTGGCTGTTTCTATTTGATACGCTGACCCGTACTGGGTGCCAGGTAGGAACGCGATATAGATCTTACATCGATTCGACTATGTATATACTTCGGTATTGCTAACTCGAGTTAACGTTTCGTATTTCTTCTCTATTATCGCCTCGACTGCCCTGGCGACAGGTTTTCTACGAGCTGCGGCTCGGCTGAATTCGTGTGGCCCAGTTTTTTTTTCCCTGTCCCGTTTCGAACGCGTATGACGTTCCACGTACACAGACTGTGTGTACGCGATTGCCAGGAAAGTTTGTTGTACCGCGGAGCGTCGTGCTGCGTGCGACGAAGATAACGAACCGATGCACGAGCGTAGGATGATGCATGGGTGTGTATTAATTAAAAGGAAAGGAGCGACATAATTAAAAAGTCCCCTTTTTATGAATGTTATCGCTTCTACGAGTTCTTGTAACGCTGTTGATTTTTTTTTTCTTTTTTTCCTTTTTTTTTCCTTACACTCGTTACGTACCGAGATTCTCGGATGCTGCGCCAAGTCTTATCTTCGTATGGACCCTCGCTCGGATCTTTACGTGATTTTGTGTATATCTACGTTTTATCGGATCGTTTAGGCTGTGGCTCGACTTTTTTTTTTTCTTTTTATTCAACTTCCAAGCACTCTTTGCGCAACGCGGGTCTCGAAAGTCACGGTGCTGCATAGGAGAAATATACGTATAAGCATTCTACAAGGGTAAAGGGCCCGTTACCATGGATGGTAAATGTTGGGCAATAAAGAACACCTGCCGGATTGCGGCCCACGATCGCATCGGTTTTCATGTTTCTCGTTCCTTCTGTTTATCGGCCGACTGCGACTTCCAAGGGCCGGACGGCCGTGTTCCCGAGTGCAAACAGCTTAGGGTCTAAAAGCGTAGATGATACTACCTATTGAAAAATGTTGCCTTGAGTGTGTTTTCACCGTGTTACGTAATACCTCGGATTCGCTTCTGGTGATAGTAGAGATGCTTTTTTTT
>NW_014333573.1:193107-234790 GCF_000341935.2 Cephus cinctus
GGGGGGGGGGGGGGGGACGTTCGAATCTGTCATTGATGAAAGCAGCTGGGAACGACCGAACCCAGTAGTACCGAATGAATTATCAGAACCGGATATTGGCCCGGTCGGATTCGACAGACTGGAGCAACGTGAGACCGTTAGAAAAATAAAAGAGACTTCGGCTTCTTCACGGACGTATAAATAAAACGGTGGGGAGTAGCATGGAGACCCAGTGCCGGTTCGGGGAGACATTTGACACCAGGACTTCCTCCGTGCATTAATACAGGCACGAACTCCGGATTCAGGCTTCTCGATTTCAGGCCTGAGCCCGATCGACCGAGGGAGAGGGAGGATTCGGCGAAAATAACCACCCTGCCGTCCCATTCCGACAGCCTAGTTCAAGGACAGTCGGGTCCGATCTACCGGTTCATGGACCATACTCAACCTCGGAAGCTGTTTACCTCGTCCCACGTACCAGAGCCTTCTCAGCCATCGACCATGTGTCGGTTCTCTGACGTTCACGAAAGCTCACGTTCTTTCGGTATATCCAGACGCCAGGGACGGCCGAGTGGCTCGGAAGCTTCCCAAACTTCCATACGTTTCCACTATCCGTTATCTAACGATACGAAAGCCAGGATCTCAGGTCCACCGTATCTCTCTCTCTGCTGACTTTCGGCCTGCTAGGCTTGCCCGCCTGCTTTTACTTACTCCCTACCAACTTCTATAAATACCACGTGGCTGCTTACCTCCGGCCTCACTGGACTCGACGCCTTGACGCGGTGCTCGAAGAATCGTTCGTTACGAATCCTTCCGGAATTTCGTACCTGATCTTCGGCCCTCAAAACGTTCAGACTCTTTACGCCGGTACTGCTGTCATTATTATTTTTGGTGTAAGTCTTTTTCTCAACTATACACAGAGGCACGTCTCTATCGTCTCCGTTTTCTATGCCAATAAATAACTCTCGGTCTGTCATTCACGAATCACGCGAATTATACGGATCGGCCGAACGACTCGCATGACTACGGCAACAGGCGATCCCTCTGTGCCGACTCCTCCCGTCATCGCCCTCACTAATTAACGCTAAATTGGTTCTTGCACTGGCCGAGCAAACGAGCCGCTATCGCGACGCACCCGCGCGAATCCGATTTCCACTTGCTTCGCTCTCGAGGCATCCTTCATCTTCCTTCGCCTTGCCCTCCCTCGCTGACAAAGACGGACGAACAGAACTTGAGACTGTACCGCGGAGCAGCCTCCGGACCCACTGTAACCCACTATAAAGCCAGACTCCATATCACCCGACTGCCTCTCAGTGATTCCCCTTCGCCCCTAACAAAACAGACCTTAAGTCACAGGTGAACGAGTGAATAGAAATCTTGACTATTCAATGAATTAGTCGTACGACCGGAATGGATGACAGCCAAAATATTTTTCAAGCATACACATATGAACTAGTAGCCAGACGGCGATAGTCGAGCCAACGGCAGATCCGACTGGATACGTTGACTTTGGCAAAGTGACTAGGTCGTGACGGTAGATGGCTATGGGATTGATAAAAAAATATAAAAAAATATCCATGAAGGGACAGACTGATTTTCATGGGAGACCGAAGACCGCGCTTGGGCACTCGGATAAGAGGGAGCCTTGCATGGGTATAGCGTTGTGGTATCATATACCGTGGCGGTTCGGTACCACCTCCTAAGGAGGAGGACGTAACGCTTTAAGAGATTCCTATCAACTCTTTCGGATCTCGACGCGACGTTGTATGTTTTGATTATCTCAGATCCGAGAAGGCCGGGCAAGCACAGTTTACACAATGCATCGTGCTCTGCTGCCAGATAAGAGGTGCTCTCTCGACACGACGCTCGGCGACGCACTTTTCTACACGTATACTTGACTCCCCTTTCTCACCAGCCGTAAAATATCCTTCTGGATACGCGTGTACCCGAGTGCACGTATAAAAGGTGAAAAATGACATTGCAATACGTATATGTATATATATACACCCACTGTCCTCGTCCTGACACGGCTCGCATATCGCTGCAGTCAAACGTACATCCAGCCCACTTTTACGCACGGCGCTCGTGAATTTATAATCGCTCGTGGAGTTTCGCCATTTCCAGGACAAGGTAAATCCTCGAGTCTAACGAGGTTTATTTAAAACGAGTAACGTTGTTTATTTAAAAGTTATCCAAGTTTTTACGTAGTCCCGTCATTTACAGTACTGTAATTCGTATACCTAGCATTGTTTCTGCTTTCGCTATACTTGGGAATTACGCGTCCTGGATATATATTTCAGCTGTGAGTTTATCCACGTGATAGACATGTCGGGTTAGCCTTGAGTATTCGATGACGTGCGATCTTCTAAACGTGTCTCTATGGCTTCTCTTATATATATATATATATATACATATATTGCTGACGTCTCTTACGGGCAATTCCTGTGGGATCCTTCTCAAGTCCCGATACAGTCCTAGCCAGAAATCTTTTGATCGTGGATGAAGGAAGCACAAAAAAATCTCCCTACCAGACTCTATTCATCTAAGCGATATCCGCGAATACCACTTGTCTTCCTTAATACCAGACCTTAAGGCTGATCCTCGCAGCATCCTAACAGCCGCCCGTTCGTTCCGCCACACAAATTTCTCCGTACCGTTGACGGATAGCTCGCAGCTGATTTTTTAAACCGTGGGAATAAGTATTTGAAACGTCACAATACGCTTCGTCAAACGAACGTTGGGCTTATTTATTAATTTAACCTAACCTATTTCACCCTTCGTCGTATATCGATCAGCTGACAGCTATCTCTGAGCTCTCAATGAATCACATTCCCGAGCCTAAACGAAATCGAGTGTCTCGTCCGATAGCTGAAAGAGAAACTTGTTCGAAAGGGATTCTCGATGAAAGCCAACTTATACTAAGCGGCTTGGCAACCGCGCCACTACGTCCTCTTCTTCCTTTTAGTTTCGACCGTCTCTTTCATGGTACTCGCGGACTCGACCAAGAGCACATGGTGCCCATAAAGACCCTACGCCGTAGAAATTCCACGGGAGAGCCCCTCGCAGCTCCACCCTGGTCTCTCTGCTCTGCGCGACAACCTTAATCACCTTGCCGTTCCCTCAACCATGAGCTCAACCTTACCGTGCTTGTTAACATACGTAAAGACAAACCGAACATTTCGTATGCATCATCCTGTGCTCCACCTTAACTCCCCTTGCCACCCTCTCCCGTTTTTTTTTTTTTTTTTTTCACCGTGATCTCATTGGTAGCCTATCCTTGATTTTTGACTATTTTGTATTTTACCCTTATAGAATTTTTTTAAGGACTGTCCCCCCCCCCCTGACAATCGCCGAGACAGGGTCAAAGGTCTTTGTCGCATTTCCAGCCACTGTGTCATCCCCTTGTCGGCGAAGCAACGGTTTATCTTTATTACCCCAAGCGCGTGAAACGTGTAAAGTGTGTAAAAATCTTCCTACAGGACTGTCCCGTTCTCCCTTCCCAATCGTAACGGCACAAATACCCACGGTTTGGGTTACCGGCAACCCCTGGGCTTGTTTACGAGCTCGTAGAATCTCATATGGGAAGGTTCGCTTGGCTCGCGCGTGATCTGGTATCTCGAAGAGATTTCTCCGTCAAGCATCTACGGGCGTTGATGGGTCCTCGGGGTTTACTCACGTGGCGTTGAATATGTTATTGCTAGGTGGGAGAGCAGTGATTAACGTGCTTCAGGCAGTGTTACTGCTGTACGTCTGTTCTTCGTTATGGATTTGGAGTACCTATAGGGTGGAGGACGGAAGAATTTCATTTGGTTTGGATTAAAGTTCATTAATGGCAGTTTCATTACACGCGTGGCTGCTGTTATCGAGGGATAGAGTGGCTGGACGCCTGTTTGAAATTTCTATTATTTTCTCGGGTCCCGGGTAAGAATCACAAGAAGCACCTGTTGCCAGCGTTGACCCGCAGGAGCAAACGGGGTCCTGAAAATTACCGACCCTAGTAATTTTACACGCCTCCTTTATCCTCCTTTGGTACAACAGGGAGCAGCCTTCTGGTTGACGTAAAAAATCTAGATTGCACTTTTATTTTTCCCACCTGCTCGAAGCTTCGCGACAATGGCGCAACACTGGTATTACATTGCCCGACCACGTGTACACCGTGTTCGTACTTCTCAATTGGTAATTAAAAGTGCTAATCTGCTGTCCGATCTAATTAATCAATTTCAGTCGGCCGTTCAGTACGCGGCACCGTTCTGTCGGAAGTCCTCGAAATTAACAACTTCCTCGACGAGGCGGGAAAAAAATGTATTCTTATGACTTTCTACTATTTTTAGATGGCCCCGTCCTTTTTTTCATTATCCAACTTGTCGCCCTGCATTTCACGATAACAATGACGCTCGTCGTTATGCAATCTCTCCGTCCTCCCGTCCTGTCCTCCTTGCCCCGTTCGTGACAGTATTCGTTGTCGTCGACGGGGACTGTGTACACGAAAATCGTCGGGATCGTTAAACAGCGCCGATCCAGTTGATCTGCATTCTCAGTGGGTCTGCCTGGGACATTAGGAGTCGCTACGCTTCGCGTGTTAATTGTCATTGTCATCGCAGCCAGCACTGTAACGGGGCTATCGCGTCGTATCACGAATAACAGAATAAAACCAGTGTCATCGGCATTTCGATGTTCGATTCCTTTTTCGAGCGGGGCATTCGGACCTTGTCGTCCGTGTGCCTCGTCAGTTTCCTTTTCACCTGACGATGACGCGACCTGTCGTCTCGTGGAGCCTGGATCGCAGCATCCCCTAGCGACGGCTGGGACAGGTACGCGGGGAGAACGAAGGAGAACGGTGGACCGTGATGGGGAGCGGGAGTGGAGCCGGCGGTTTCTCGTGGGCGAGGGGCGCGGGGGGGCTGGAAGGGGAGAGATGCTGGGGCATTGAACCTCCCTCGGCATTCCCTCGTCTTTCTTTCCATTTCACGGCACGTCTCCTACTCCTTCTTCTTCTTCTTCTCTCTCTCTCTCTCTCTCTTTTTCTCTCTCTCTCTCTCTCTCTTTACTGGAGACTCTCTTGCTCTTCCTTTATTCACTTCTCGCCCGCTAGATAACTCTTCTGGTCTGGCGCGCACGTCCAGACACAGGTCCAGTATAGATCAGGACTTTGGTCCTCTGTTTTGAAGCTGTACCAATGGTTGTTTTCTTATTTTACCCTCCTCCCTCTTTCTCTCTCTTTCTCTCTCTCTCTCTCTCTCTCTATTTATCTATCTGCCTTTACTTTGCTTTGCTTCCTTTTTTGTTTCGTCGACACACCCACAGGATACCTCAAATTACCCAATCGCGCTCGTGTTCCGTTTAGGTACTTCCGCTATTTGACGCAGCATCAGAGTCATTGGACGTAACCGAATTGATTTGAGTGAAAGAACTGGAGGGACGTTGCGCGCATGCGCGCTCGACGATACTTCTTTGACGCTTACAGCTTTATGAGGAAAAGCCAGAGTGTTATCGCTTTGCAATGGATATCGGGTATACGTAATAGAATTTATTATTGTCAATCATGCAGTTACCATTTATACATACATATAGGTCTTGTAGATAGGTATAGTGACAGAGCTATAAAGATATGGAAATGTCGATTAATGCTAATTTCTTCGAATACTCATGCCTTCGGTCACTATACTTATTTCACTTGGCCGCTTGCTCGTTCTCGCAGGTGATGCAATTTGCACGCGTGACGCGAGGCTGCCCATGTGTTTCCCGTATCTAAGCAAATTCAACGGCGACGCGAGGCTAAAATAATAAGCGGATGCCAGGTGAAAAATCATAATGGAGGCGAAAGAGGTCAGAGCGGCACCTCGGCTCAACGTCCGACTCAATGTATTCCATTGGTTTCTGGGTCAGGGAAAATTATGTCAGCATTGAATTAAACCTGTTTTCGTTGATCGGCATGGCCCCGGCATGATAAAGCAAGCCTGCTCGAATCGTCCGATTACGTATATCCCGTAATTGCGGAAATTCCACCGATAAACGTGCATGCATATGCGATCATAATAATTTTACACGAGTCTCAGGGATCTCGTCTCGTTTCGGATAAGCTGTCGTTATCTTTGAGTAATACGGTGGCGCCACCGCAACGGATGCGCCGGGAAGTAATCGCTACTGGCGAAAAAATACATTGAATTGAAAAATTTAAAGGAAACGAAATATCCTTGACTGACTGACTGACTGACTATCTGACTTGGTTGCGTGAACGTTACGAGCGGGCAACTCGTAAACGTACTCGTGTATGTCTTAAGTATTAATAGAAGTCACCGTTGCATTCTGGGAAGTCCACGGCAGTTCAGGAATTGGGACAGCATTATGCAGTTTGAGGTCTCTAACGCGTAGATAAATATTTGTTCAACCACAGGTTATGCGTTCCCTTAACCTTTCCCTACGTATTATTATCACGTGACGTCATCAATTAATTACTCTCTGTAACTCTCATTATCCGCAGTCGCGTATATATAGATGTATAATTTTATTTATCATACTCTGCACTATTTAATAATAATTTTAAAAAATTAAATAAACCTATTATCACAAATTACGAGAAACAGAGGCTCGAATTGGCTTTCTGCAGGAAATGGTGGTGCGGGAGATGATAAACAAAAAAAAAAAAATTTAAGTTTGGCAATACTAGGAAAACGCGTGTAGCGACAAATACAGTAATAAACACGGAATTAAATTCTTATCGGTATCGCTCCACTCGCACGATACGTCCTTGTACCCTCATATGCATTATCGATACCAGCGGTCTAAGTGCACGCATAATTTATTTCTACGTATCGGCCAGTCTAGCCTATCGTTTGGAATTGGCGCATTCTATGTAACGTGACATTAGGCAATTGCCTATTGTAACTCTGTAGACGCAGGCAGGCAGGCTGAGGCTCCTCAGGAATCCTGAGAATGAAGGATTCGGGACACGTCAGAACGGGGGGGACTGCACGGCAGGATGACAATGAGTCAAAGAGTCTAGAGGAACGAATAGGGGGGAAGAGGGGGGGGGGAGAGGGGTCGAGAAGAGTAAAAGTCTTATTCCTCCTAACGGCAGATTTTATCGCGGCCAATAATAGTTTCTATATCACGGCCACGTGCGCAGACGTTCGTCGCCTTCGAAAAGGTTCTCATCGAACAATAAAAAGGGCGTCGCGACGCCCGAATCGATATGCCCTTATCCATACGTTCACGGTCCGGTAACCGGGGCACGTTTTTCGTGACCGAAAGCACGCGGGACCCGAAGATTTATACCTATTCGTAAAGGGCTTTTAAAATGGACCACAGCATCCAATTTGTCGTGAGCCACGCGCGTCGTCCCTTTTTTTTTTCACCGGTCGGAGGGAACCAGGCAATGACTGGGCCCTCCTTTTACATTCGTGGGAAAACAGCCTGGGGGTCTTTAAAGAAAAAAAAATGGTGTTGCTCGGTCTCATGGGTGTCTATCCC
This sequence comes from Cephus cinctus, assembly GCF_000341935.2. Classification (NCBI taxonomy): domain Eukaryota; kingdom Metazoa; phylum Arthropoda; class Insecta; order Hymenoptera; family Cephidae; genus Cephus; species Cephus cinctus. The sequence goes on from NW_014333573.1 coordinate 200,554, forward strand.
TTCTCTTTAATCCCCTTTAGCGGTTCTCGTAAAAGGGGGTCTATCTCAGTCTTCTTGCCACCAAGATGTCTCAAAACACTTGACTCTTTTTTTCTTCTCATACTAAAGACTCGTTAACGAACTCTTGATTTTCTCCCTGCACTCGTTTAACCCAGTGCCTCTTATACGTACGTGTATATATACGTGCTATCCTCTTGGGACTCGAAAAATAATTATCAGTTTGAACTTTCGATGATCCCTTACGAGTGGCACGAGAATTCTATTCGGGCTCTCCCGATGACGTCTCTGTGAGGCATTTGAAGATCGAAAGTGCTCGGCACGTATTGTCAGTGGTTTGCGTGGATGGCTGTGGGAGGGACGGAGAGGGAAACATTAAAGCGGGTCGTTTAAATGGAACGGCGAGCGACAGACGTACCTCTTGGTGGGTCTGTTCTTCGATTAAATTATGTCACTCCCAATTATCATAAATATTCTGGCATAATCGAAAGGGTGGAAACGTAATCGTTTTTATCGTCATTGAAATCCAAATTTTTATCACAGCGACACTTCATTAATGTCGTCGTCACTCGTCAAGGTTTCCGCTCCAACCTGTTGCCGTCGACGAGTTATTTTAATATCATACGAAAGCCGCTTCGAGAGATCCCGTCCTCGTGTGTTTCCACGTGTCTCAAATACCGCTGTTATTTTGCGATGACGTCATATTTATATTGATAACATGTATACAGCTGATTGACGGTTATCGGCCTTGGTCGACGACAGACGCAATCCATCGATTGCCGATTCGCAACCAGCTGAGCCCAATCGCTCATGTCGATTTATTAAGATGCAAACGAGCTCGTACCGTATAGATATACTCGATACGTACGCATATGCGCTATGCATCATGCAGGCTGTTTGCATAAGCGGAAGTATTTGTAAGTTTAATTTTTATCTCATCGATTGAAATTGCCTCTGGAATTCAAAATAGACATTGATTATCGAAATAACGATATTTCTCGTATAGCCGATAAAAGGAGCCAACGCGTTCTCAAATTTATCCTCGTATCCTCGCGCCTTCGAGAATACATAAAGGTCAGTGTCACACAAAAATTAATTACCGATCTGAAGTTTCCTCGTTCTCTTATCGATTCCTCAGATCCCACGCAATGCAACGCGTTCAGCAATGCATTCTCTTACCGATCACACCGATATATCCAGGCCGCAATCAAGCCGGTTTTTCTTAAGCGGTGCTCACACCGGCATCGCCCGACCATAATCGGTAACTCGCACAACCGGTCAATTAGCAAGATCCGAAGGCACCGCCGGTCGAACGAGTGTCAAGGCACCGACGTCGCGACGGCGATATATCTGTCACATGGTAAATAACGACGTCTTACGTCAATATTATCGCTGACGGTCATAACGACGGCACGGTGACGTCATCGAGAATAACCGGAAGTAGGTCATGGCTTTGAAACAAGAATGGTTTATTAACACTACGTAATACAGGCCTCAATTATCCAGTATAACCACCGTTCTCGCGAAATCGAGAAATTCACAGAGCATTTTCGCAACGCCGTAGTTCAATCGTATGCCGTTCGCGCCTATGTAACTCGGCTTAGAATTTCTTAATAGTCTGTGTCTCTGTGCCGGACAAGTGAAATGCCCCCCCTTTTTAATTCCCATGCTAATGAGTCTTGTGACGTAATTAAGAGGAACTCAGTTAAGGTACTCGCTACGACCGATCAACGAATGACATCCTGTCAACGTGCGACACGTGCTTCACTCTCGAACTACACGAGGACCACGAGGACCACGAGGATCGACACTGGGCCGTCCTGAGTCATACGAATTACGTGCTCCCCATGATGCTCTCTTGTTCCCGTCCGTAAATAATTGCAGATTGGACTTGGGTCAAGGTCCGATTTATGGCGCCGGTCATTACCTATCGTGTAAATCGGCCGAGTATCCCAGCGAGCCACGCGTTATCGATACCTTGGAGCTACTCGAGTTGGTCGTTTAATTTATTGTCACCACGGTCCAGACAGACTCCGTGCATCTGCTTACGGACTCTCGCGTTTGAAACGGATGTTGATAAACCGGATCGAATTCCACGTGGACGATCGTAGGGGGTGAAGGGAGGAGGTCGGTGGGACGTGTCGATAGGGATGGTAATGAGGCAGATAGTCAGCACCTTTGTCCAGCGCTACGGTAAGCATACGTGATATATCCACACATGCTCGCAACAATATAAGGAAATAGAATGGACTAGAGACCGAGTCTCAATTAATCTTTAAATTGGTCATCCACGTCGTGACTCACGATTCCGTGATGAGCACCCGTCCCCGCACAGCTGTCCGCGATGACATTTCTTCGAGATGCGTGGGAATCCGGCAGAGCCAACGTATTACGAAATCAGCACCTATGCGTAGTCCGCGTTTCTTTAACTTCCTGCTGTCTCATTCAATTCGCTCGCGATAGCAGCCCAGCGCGTCCTTCCGTAACGCAGCTGCGATTAGCCTCGACGCGCTCTCGTCCCGTCTGCGGCTCTTGATTCCCAGCGAGGGCTTCTCCAAACAAGGGAAAGCATTAGACCCTCGGACTCGCTACGTGTGTAGGGGTTAAACGACATCGTGATCGGAGTTCAGCATGAGGCTCTTCGCTCTCTCTCTCTCTCTCTCTCTCTCTACACCAAGTTCATTGTTCCACGATACCAGCCCGTCGCCATTGGCGAAGGGAACCTGCTCGGCAACTTTAAATTCTTGCCGGGAAGACGCGCGAGTGCATCCATTACTTCTGGTACAGCTGTAGTATGCGTTAAATAAATTTCTCCTTTTACATTCGACGGCCGTCGGGTACTACACGTCGACGGAGGACACGGCAGTCGATTTATTCCTACCAAAGTAGCCTGGCGACACCTACGGGTTGCTAAGAGAAAAGCCTTTAGGATTTGGGTCAGGATATAATATCGTTTAATTTTTTGCGCGATGCCTTTCTACACGGCTAGCCGATATTTATAAAGTCTCGCGTAAACGGCAAGGAATCTCATGGGTTCTTCGCAGTTTGTCGTATGGCGTAATATTGACACTTGTCCAGCGAGGCGGCTTCCTCGTTTTTATACTCTCTTACTCTTTCTCTTATTCATGGTCTGTTCGGGCTTTTTTAATCCTCTGTGTATGTACCTATCGCTTTCGCATCCGCCTTATAATTTTTCTATCATGGTCGCCTCGCAACCCACAAACTTAAACTGGCCTAGCATATGGATTAGTAAGCTCTAAATCGAGACGTGATGCTATCGAGGCTACGACGAAAATACGACACGAAAAGCAGCCAATACGAATTCCCCTGCTATGTAATTCTTATTTACGAATGTATGGTCTCTGTCCGAGTCCGCGAGTCGTTCTTGTCTCTCTGCTCGGGGTATATCAGTACCGACTGCACCGTAGACGACCAGTACGAATGCCGAAGCCTCGTAGATCTCGGGCATCAAATCTATTATGGGAATCCGCTATTGCAGTGGAACCTCTAGGGGTTTGTTTACAGTGCATTGACGCTTCCTCTCCCTTTGACTAAGACGGCAGCACTGAGACTTTGGATACCGAAACGACCGGCAGAGTTTTGCTTCCCGGCGAGAAACGCGTTTCTGCTTTTTCCTTCCCTCTTGGCCGAGGGCCAAACCCTTCCTTCTCCAGTGTCTTCCTTTTGCCCTTTCACCGGACACGGTTATTTCTGCCTGATCCAGAGGATGTCGCTACTCGCTCCATGCATCGGGTACAGGGTTCTATATGTTACGAGTGTCTGATTCGGGGTGTACAAACCTATTGGTACGGTCGGTATTACAGTTTTCTTAGGTTCATGGGCTGGAGGTACGAGCCGTGAAAGAAATGCTCAGGATAGCTACGTGCGGGGACAACGGCTAACGCTCGGGTCGTGATACGCAGACCAATTGGCGACACTCCCCGTTTCCGCCTTTCTTGTTATTCCTACCGGTTGCTTTTTATCATACGATTGTACGTACTCCCGAGGCGGATCGCTGGACGACGCGCGCGCCTCTTCAGGGAAAGAAGTGAGTCAATTCCAGTAGGCAGAAGTGCGTGCCTTTCGGTAATAATAACTATTAAGTCGTGAGGGAATTTAGACTGCCGGGGTAGGAATAAGTTGGCTCGAGTGACGTCACTCGTTTTGTATTCATCAACCGTCACAGCTAACGAACGATGCAACCGACTGACCACAGAGGAACGCAATTTAACCACGCTGTAGGACGCTGGACGTTATCTGTCAGCGTGCGCGACTTCGTTGGCCGCTAAAGGGTAAGACAAACAGTATACCAAGATTACGTGCTAATTCCGTGTTTACGTTTCCATTAGTCGGAATCGTCATTAGTGCTGATTTATATTTAGTTGGCCGATACCGCCTGGTGGTCATTGTGGTTTTTAATAATTAATTCGTAAACCTTCCTGTAATTCATTTTTTTACAATGCTTATCATCGCTCATGGCGGTTAGTGGATATTTATCAATCACGCCGCATTTTTCCGGTTATGGTTGGCTCTTACGTTTTTACACTGAAATGGGACAGAGAATTATCTCATCGGGCCGAAAAGCTGAAATCTCGTCATCGGGTTTTAACGGGGGACGTATGACAGCCACTGACCCGATTCCTCGCCATGTTTGGTCGAACAAATTCATCACTGGTTTCTTGGCTCGGGGACTGGAGAAGACAGTGTGTATCTGTCCTCTGGAAGGAATCGAGTTAATTCCAGCTAATGGGAACGTTTGCCGGATTAATTGTCCACGTTGGCCTTAAATGATACGCAGGACTATTCAGTTTGGAGAAATTGTCAGATTTCAGCGTGGAACGCGACAATTTTTTTTGGTTGAACATAATTTGCCAATTGTCAAGTTCAAGAAAATTTTACAATTTTCGAACGTTTCTTGAAAATTTATCAAAGAAACAAAAAACAAATTTTTTTATTGTACAATTAAATTTATAAAAATTTATTATGCCTCTCCTGTCATCCGCCCCCTTTTTCAGAGACAGTGTGGTAAAAGTACGCCTGTCTCTTTCTTACACGCGGAAGTGCCAATAGTTCCGTCTCTCTCGCACTCGCAGTAAGCATAGAAAACTCGAAAATCCTCAATTTTTTCCCGCTCCTTCGATCTTGTTCGCAATTTTTTCTTTGCTGAAAATTGAAAAACTCGCACCTAGAAGAAAACATTAAATTCTACGTTCTCGAGATGATTCAATGACAGCTGTTAAATCCGGCCAATCCCCTCTAGATGGATTCCCCGTGCTTCATTAAGTCGTAAGTCAAAGCCTGGGACTGTCCAGGATATAATTCTTCGAATCAACCAGAATCGTTCGTCCTGCTAAGGATGTGGGGGAGGCACACCCACAACTGCAATAATGTCAAACGTCCGACCCCATTTCAGATTCCTCGTACGATTCCGTATTTGGAATGGTTTGGATGTTCGAACGTGACAAAAAACAATGTCACCCTAGACCGATGACATCAGTACACGATGTCATCCTTGGCGTCAGGACTTTTTGGGCGGACTCATAATTACCATCGCGGTCACGTCACCCGTGCAACGCGTGTCCATAATTCGTAACCGATATGCGCTTACGGTTCTTTGATTTCCCTGTTACAGTTATACCGTTCTACGATTGTCGTAATTTCATTCGAATCGTCCCAAGGGACGATGATCCAGCCACTCGCAATTTCATATGACAAGATACGGCACCGCGTGTTCCGTGATGAAGTATATATATATATCGTGCCAGCAAGGTCAAGCGTCGCACCAGGAGTCCGTTACATGACGACTTGTCAATTACAGGACGATAAATATCCGGGGGATGTGCTGGGTGAGGCGGTGCTCGAAATACACCGACCAACCCCTGCGTAACAGCTTCACGTGAAACGAAGACTGAAAGATCTATTGACTCGTGAACTATGACCGCACCCTTAATACTACGGCTGCGTGTCCGTGGCCCAACTTTTTGTTTTTAACCAACCATCCCCTGCCATTAAATGAATTTTTATGAACCCTCGCGGAATCTCTACCTCGCGTTTATCCTATTTCGTTAAACCGAGAGTCTCGTTAAACCTATTTCGTTAAACCTCTCTATTGGTGTTGGTTCTCGGCAGAATCGTGGCGCCTGTCATGGGGGATGGAAAATAATTGTTTGAGACTGAAGTGACGCCACGTGGGGCTGCTACTCGTCGACCATTAACCTAGATCCATCCCCCTCGGTCATGCTTCCCTAGCTGCCGTGGTATTCACCACTGGAACTCGGTACGTGTATCTATGGGGAACTGCGCTCTAGAATCAACCGGAAGAAACGGCACACGTTGAGCTGGTTTAATGACTTTGCAGTGGCCGTAAAATTTACACGAAGTTGGGAAAGGCTTTGGTGTCTGTGTCTTCCGTGAATTTCTACTTGGTCAGGGGTCGTCGTGAATTTCGTCGAGGAACTTTATGAGTTCGAAGGGATGGATATCGGAAGGGGTAGATTTACTCGACCTAGTTTTTAAGAGTGTTAGGGCGTGGCAGCCAGGATGAGCGATATATGGGGAGAAGAGTTCGGAACGGTCCGCTGGCACGCAGGGGCATGGGCACTTTGTTTTCTTTTGCGAACTTTTGTCTTTGCTTTTTCATTTTTTTTTACACCCCTCCTTCAACCCCTATTTGTATTCTCCCTACCTCTATCCGTGTGCCGTCATTATTCACCTTTTCGCCAGAGGCTTTTATCCGCCCGAGTTGCAGGAAGCTACGAGGGTTAATGGCTACCTTACTGTACTGTTGTGCCTCTCGATATTATTAGAATTGAAATAGGAGCGGTCGCGTGCTAGAAATCTAATTTCGACCAAGAGCAGCCTCTAAGAAAAATTCCTCGAGACTAACTGGAATCTATTTTTCACTTTCATTACTGCCACCGAGTATCTCTTCTCTTTCGTTGGCTATCTTATTGCTGGTGGTATTATTATATTTTTAAGTATATGCGTTCATCCATGTTACAGGATGGTCCAGACCCAACACGGATTCTGAAAATGATTATCCTGAAGATGAAGACATTTCCGAGGATGATTACGGCCCATTAGAACCCAATACTGAGGATTCTCAGTATAGCGCAGAACCACCGAAAATTTTATCTCAACCTATGACCATTACCGTAGTACTTGGCGACACTATCGTATTACCCTGTGTAATGAAGGGCGCAGGTATGGAGTCATTTTTAACATAGCTATATGCAGGATCTATAAAAAATGTTTGCGAGGATGGTTCTCTTATATAAATGTGAATTTCTTTGATTTTTCAGATGCCGTCGATGTTTCATGGACGAGGAACAGCGAGCTCCTCTACATTAACGATAATTCATTTTCTACTGAACAATCTAGAATAATAAAGGGTGACGACACCTTAGTAATTCACAATGCAACCGCCAGTGACGCTTCGGAGAATTATGTTTGTAAATTGTCAACTATTCCTGTCACTGAGATTGTGCACAGAGTATTTGTCGTACCTGAGATTACACTGACGCCTTCGAAGCACACGGTAGCGAAATACGGGGAGGATGTGGAGCTTGGATGCAAGTTTAATCGGTATCCGAATATGGATATCAAGTGGTCTTATAAGGTAGATTGAACTATAGGAAATTTAAAAAGCCTTCTGATTTTTTAAAAATAATTTTAATTATTTTCTTTTCCTTAATTATATTTTCACAGGGAGAACGATTGCCCATTGGAGATGAAAGTGTTCACGGAAATATCATTAAGATTCATAAAGTAACCAGACATCATGCCGGCCGTTATCAATGTTTAATTAATGATCACACAAAGACTCCACTTCATGACTTCATCGAGCTTGTCGTTAATTGTGAGTTTAATAAATGCTCCAGGAATGTTTTCCTTATTGTCCAGCAACGTTATTAGTCATCCAATTTATTCATTGCCATTATAAATAGTCAATGATTGGTTTTTGTATTCTCATAACTCTTGTCGATTTAATTCGTCATTTTATTCCTTCGACGTGTTCGTTTATCGATCGTTCGTGGTTAGAAACTTTTTATTGTAAATAATTTGATTACCTTTTATTTTAGATCCACCGGAAGTCCAGGTGGAGCAGGAGGCTGTGCACACCGGCATGGGAAAGGATTCTCAACTTACCTGCATCGTTCATGCTCATCCCCATGCCAATGTCACGTGGTTCAAGAATAAGAAACATATAGACCCAAAGGACAGAATTTTTATGAAGAACAATGGTTCGAAACATACACTCGTACTTAAGCGTACTACGAATGATGACTTTGCCACGTACACGTGTCAGGCATCGAATGCATTGGGCACTACTAGTCGAAATGTTACTCTGACAGGTATGACACTGTTTTATTAGAAGCTGTCGGTAACGTAGATCCTTCTTTTGCGCTGTCAATTAATTGCTAACGTAATGTCATATTAGGAGTACCAACCAAAGCAAGATTCTCTGGTGGAGAAGTTGCTAATGACACCACTTTGATTCTAAAATGGCAGCTGCAATCTTTCTCCCCGATAACTGAATACAAGGTAAATCTCTTATATAATGCATACGGCATTGCTTTAATTCGGATAAGCAGATTTTTCTAAACCCAAGAAATCATTTGTAGCTGCAATATCGTCGCAAGGGTGAGAGTTCCTGGATAGACGAGACGCCTAGAGTGATAGACGGTAAAGGAGCCGGTGAAACACTCTACACAGTTGAGCATCCATTGAAAGAATTGGAATCTGGGGTATACGAGGCGATCCTGATTGCAAAAAATGATTATGGCTGGTCGGCAAAGGAGCCAGTCACGTTCAGTGGAGGTAAATTATCTGGAAATGATGTATTTTTCAAAATTATCATTTATCCACGTTACTCGTATATTTTTATGGTTATGACTTATTTCCACTTATTTTTATGCTCCTTTTTTGCTTCTCTTTTCACTTGCAGAATATGAATCGGTAGAAAAACCAGATTATGGTGTGTTTTTATTTTTCTTTGCTGGTGTTTACTGGTGTCTATTAGTCTGACAATAATATGGATATTTTATTATACCGATAATATATTTTTTTAATACAGCAACGGGCTCGGCTTCGTCAAGGCTGGTCTTGGGTTTCACACTTCTTCTAGTCGTTACATCCTACATCTCGTTGACGAATCTTTAATCAACTCGAGACAAAATTTTATGTAGGTAAGAAAAACACGGTATTATATAGTAAATCAGTTGTTTCACGCAACTGACTATTGACTGTCAATCGATAGAGCAAGGAACATTTCCATTATCATGTGCAATCAACAAGCTGCGTTAACAGATTATTTGTTTTGTTCTAGGTAAATTGCTGAAGCCAAAGCGTACACACCAGCTGGCATCATGGTGGATATTTTACTCTAAAGGGTACTGTGGTGCCTAACGAAAGTGCTCTTCGATAAAGAAAAATGGAAGAAACTCAGGCATTGCGATTACTCCTCATTATCGGTCATCAAAGTTCTCAGGAGTTATTCTTGATGTCCCAGTGCGAATAAACCCGGTGCATTCCATCTTCTCTTGGAATGCAGAAATCAGTCAGTGAGAGAAAGTACTTGAAGAAAATTGATGATGACAATCCAATTGACTTGGTATCTCTTAAAAAGTATATAAAATTATTTTACTATAAATTCTCGTTTATCATAGACGATGACCGATAGCGAGAAGATTCAAGAGACAAGCGTAATCATGAGTGGATACTAATTATGAATGATCCTATAATTATATATATATCGAATAGGGTGAAGACGCTATGTACACGAGGGACGAGCTCCTTAATCTCTCATTGTATTATCTGGTGCTTAGAATGCCGACGACAATAACTTAAGGATCTGCTAAGCTTTTCCATACTACTGAAATCGGAATGAATCGTGAGAATCGATCTCTAACGTTTACTGATCATTTCCCATTATTCTACCGTCACCTCTAGGTGTGCCATTTTATCAGCGTTAAGCCCACGGCGGCATTTTAATGATAAACTACAAAGGAGCTGGTCCCCCACCCCATCCCTCCACACCCTCTATCCCCTCGTCATAACCCACACGTTACTCCTATTATCCTTTCCCTTCGTTTATGAGTCTAACGTAAGAGATGCTATACTTTAAAATATATTTATATACACTTAATACCTATATATAACATATAGTATTCACTGTACATGATATAATGGCCGACGAGATGCTCGCGATCATTATTATTGTAATTTATTTTTTTATGCTTAAGAAGATCGAGATCCGGGTCCTGGGACGGCTCTTTCTTCGTGCCATTCTATCCCTTCTGTCTTTGCTAGATTCTACTCTTTCTCCACTTTACATTATTTTCCGGCGCACGAACGAGACCGTCCATTTTGTCGTACGCTAAATCCACGTACCTATATTTCTAATTAATGTTAACAGAGAGGAACGCTCAAGTTTTCTTTCGGCGTTCCTACGATTATATAGTTAGCGAATCGTTTGATCGGAAACGCGAGTTTCGTCGTTAAATTTTAGGATAATGTCAAATTTTACGAAGTCTCGCGTAATCCGGTAAGACCTTTCGGCTTTCGCAGTGTTACCTAAGATGTGCAAAGTGATGAATTTACGAGTGACTGAGAATTGCGCGAATGTGTATGATATTTCTTTATTTTGTTCTCTTCTCTATTCTAAAGCTATGAAGTTTTTTTTATCGCGCTCCTTCCCGGAGACCTTCCATTTTTATTTTTGTCTTCTCTTTTTATGTTAAATCTCGGTCTAATCTTTATTTGATATATCAGCAGCCGGTAGTTATGCAATTTTTATTAGTGAAAGGAGCAAGTATCGCCTTATTACATATCTACATTTCAGTGGATAAAAAAGGGATACATTTTTGGAGAAAAAGAAAAGAAATATTTCTGGAAATTCTTGGTACGTTACTTTATCCGTATACGACAGTCACAATTGTACTTATTGTGCACAGATGAAAGAAATTTGCGTTTCTCACGGGTTATCAGGAAATATCTTGCATTGCTATACCTATTGGAGAAGTCGAGATTTCTAAAAGGAAGAAAAGAAAATCTGTATCGATTATCATTTTTCTTATCTCTGCGAACTGCGATGTGTGATAGTCGTGCGAATAAGCGTTATCGTGTTAAATGTAACTGAATGACATACATTATTTTTTGGAAACTATATCTTAAAGAAAACTACAATGCTGTGGCTGATTATCATGTGTACAGCTTACTGTTGCCTTAATTATTGTAACGTGTACAATCAAAATGAAAGAAAAGAATGAAAAAATTGCGAATGCAAAGAAACGATATCACGTGACGATCGAACGGTACAATCAATTGATTGATCGTTGTTTTTTGTGGTAAAACATAAATAAATGAATTATAACACGAATATTAATGAAACACGCGTTTATTGCACATTCACTGCCAAATCTACGTTCATGCTATTCGACACCTTTAATAATTCATTTGTTTCGATAGATTTTTGTAATTTTGTGAAACTCTCTTGCGAAGGAGGGTTCACCTTTTTATCACTGCTACCCTTTTCTTTCATGAACTTACACGACATCAAATACCAGAAACTTTGTACTGCAGCTTTCACCAGTCCTGTTAAAAGATACTTGATTCAGTATTTTTATAGCAGAATTAGGTATGCAATTAAATTATTATTATTAATGACGCTTACCATTTGTTACAAACACACCACCAACAATAGCGCACAACTTAACCACAAATTGTCTCAGCGAATCTCGCTCCTCCGTTACGTCGATTTTTAAAGCGCTGGTGTCGTATTTGAAAAATATTCCTGGAGTACCGTGAGAACCTTTGTGATGATTTATTGGTCTCTCGTGATCTTTCACACTGTACTGATAAGTCTTTGAGGTTCGGAGTAACGTGCTGATATCCGTGGGTACCACTTCCACAAAGTATTGATACAGCATCATATCTAAAATTGAAAATAATTAGGAATAGCGTCCACAAATTGTTGCCACCGATTATTTCAATTTACTATGGACAATTATACGTACTATCAGTGGCGACTTTTTCATCACCCTCGAGAGGATGAACGATTCCAGGACTTGGTTCGCCGAAGGAGAATCGATTGATCCTGTGAGTGAAATTATAATCTTTATCCGTCATAAACGCGGATATATGTACGTGTCCGCGTGGCAGTGATAACGATTTACCGGCAGTGATATGAAAATTACCGGCCACCTTGTGCACCTCCAAGGTACCGTAAACACGACAGGAATCCGTAGGATAACTTGGAGTTATTGTCCTGAAATATATAATTTTAAATATTTTTTCTCATCCTAACTTTTTGTCTTATTATTTTTTATTGCTATCGGCACTCTACCTATTTGGCATTTCGCTGAAAAGAGTAACTTGATTAGACTTCCATAGAAGTTCGTGAATTGCATGATACTCTTCCCTGAGGTAGGTGTTAACGTGTTTCAAAGCATCAAAATGTAATCGCTGTTCTCGTGATAACTCCCACCACGTGTCCTCTTCCTTAAGGGGTTTAAAACCAATTAAATTTTGATTCGTAGAGTCCAATACATCCGCTCCTATCCTGCTGCACGGCATAGCCACTGTTATGTCGACATTAATTTTGAGTTTGGCATCGATTTCATGATCCGGTGTAAAACGGAATCGCAGTCTGCTGTCTAGAAAGTACCTCGTCTCGGAGAAGATGAGGTAGGAAATAGCGATGAAAACGAACACAGAAACTAAAAAGAGTCAGAACAGTATTTTGAGGTTAGGTTTTCATAGGACTTTTATTATAATAATTAATTACATTACAAACTCACAGGTCCCTCCAACTGCTGACTGCTCGACATAAGTTTCTGGTATTTTTGGAAAGGCGTCAAGTTCCTTTATAGACTTTATATTCACAAATCTTCTTCGTAACATTTTGTACGTTTCCGGTGTGTTCTGCTAGGCACTGAGTTAAAAGCTATTAACAGCCTTCATGTTTTTATCGTTTACAAACAAGTATTTGCAACTATTCAAGTGAGCGACCAATTTTTTATGTCGCCGTGACTGTGGATCTGACAACGATATAACATAAACCATAAACCTTTTGGGTACGTGTCGAAATTCATTGCCAGTACTGCAAGTATAGTTGTGTCTCACTCAGATACCTGTAGGTAAACTGAGACAAGACGATAATCGTAGTTACTGACAGTGAATTTCGGAACGTACCCAAAGCCCCGTTTACCGTTATTCCGAGCGGGTACAAATACTCATTCTTCTGTCCCATCTAGATAGAACCGTTTGGTTCGTGGTTGATCGCTCCGAAAAATGTTCGTTTTAACCTAACAGAACTTTTCAATAAAGATTTTATTCGTGTTTCTACTAAGAAGTTTATTGAATGATAGCAAGGCTTTAAGTGGACGTGAGGTACTCTGGACTGGCAAACGATAAAATTAGGTGAATATTATTTATACACAGTTTTGTAATCCTTGATAAACATAATGATTATGTTTTCGTGTACCTATCCTCGTGTACCTGGCATGTATTTATTTAAACGCTCAAGCACCAATGCACCTTGGAGTCGTTGAATTATATTTCTTAAATTCCAATCTGTACTGTAATGTATAATTCTTTATATTTTGTATTCGCAGAATAGTAAAATGTCTGAGCAATTCTTGGGATGTATGGTTTCTATCAAATATGAAGAATCCATGGGGTGTGATACCTACCAGGGTCAAATCGTGGCTTTGGACAGTCAGTTTGTCACCTTGGAAAAGGCATTTTGCAATGGAATTCCACATCCGGCCCGACAAGTCCCTTTAAAGTAAGTTGGTGCCAATATTATTTATACACCTAATAATATTGTTTATTTACTTTATACGAATTTCATTGCAGTGCTAAACATATTCTACACATCGAGATCATCTCGACAGAGGAGGCTGCGTCGAATTCCCGAGATATACAAACACAAAGTAAAGTCGCAGTGAAGAGGCCAATAGCAAAAAGAGCCGGTAGATCAGTTTCCGAGTGCATTCCGCCTATGAATCAACCAATTCCTATACCTGGTCAACCGCAGTCAAACAGTTCTAAAAAAGATTACTGTCAGCCAAACACAGAATCGTCGTCCAACGGTAAGATCAGTATGGAGCAAATCGGAGTGAAGTCCAGTCAACAAAAGAGAATATCACAGAGACAAAAATGGCTGGAAAGAGATGAGCAGGCATTTGGAACACCGATAGACCAGTCACTGAAGCAGGACTTTGACTTTGAGAAGAACCTGGCGCTCTTCAACAAAGAAGTAAGTACATCGAATGGCTAGAAATCAAGGAAAATAATTAAATTCAATATTCGCAGGCTGTGTGGCAGGAAATAAACTCTCTCAAACCGGACATAATTCGTCAGTCTGAAAATATACGTCCAGGCGGTGCAAAATATCGTCACGATGAAAACGTAATAGAGTCCGAACCTACGGCTTTCCGTCAGATTGTTGTACCATTCGCTGATATCCGTGAATACGTAACGGATGACGGTCTCGTGATACCTAGCATCACCCTGGAACTACATCGACAGTTGATAGGAGCAGCTGATCGATTGGGAATTAGTTGGGAGCGCAGAGTATGGCAATAATTTTATCCACGAGTTGCTTAGGTCGATATCAAATTGAAATATTTCACCTCATCCACAGGTTGAGCTCTTGGGTCGTGCCGGTGCAGAAATAATCCTTCAGCTCCTGGGTGGGGCACACAGACTGAATCCTAATAATGCTCATCAATGGCCAACGGTGGTGGCCCTGTGCGGTGCTCATAGATCCGGAGCAGCAGGTGTCAACTGTGCACGTCAACTATCTAGTCACGGAGTGAAGACTGTCGTCTACATCGAAAATTCCGAAGACGTGTTCCTCCTCCAGGAGTTATCATTGTACAAACTCACCGGTAACAAAGTCGAAAGTAAGGTCAAGAATCTTCCCAGCGTCGTAGACCTCATCCTGGTAGCGCTGTGCGAGGAAAACTCTTCAAGAACCGTGACAGCTGTAGCAAAATGGGCGAACAGTAACAGGGCACCCATCCTGGCTATCGAACCTCCGTCATCGGGCACCCCTGGTATCATATCGAAATTCAGCCTCCTAGGAGGTTTACCTCTGTCGCACAGCACTGACAATGGCCGACTGTACTTGTGCAACTTGGCTCTACCTGCAAAGGTCTTCTCCGACGTCGGTATCACCTACAGGTCCCCGTTCGGACCAAAATTTGTCATTCCTCTGCATTCCAATAGCTCCTAGCAGATTCCTATGGGATACGTGACCTCGATAAGGGTACCATAGACCTCGTGATAAGATCGTATAGCTATACTCGTAAAGTTCAAATCTTTGCAAATTGGCTTATCCATGAGGTTAACCATCCTGATGTGACCGATCATTGTCTTTCGTCAGTATATCGTGTCCTTATGTTTTTTAATCGTTGATTACATGTGTAGCGCGTCATCTTGAGGACATTTTTAAAGGTTTAACCGGCTGATTATTTCTTACGGACTTTCTCGACTCCCCACCTCTTTCCACAACTCTCTCCCCACCTCTGTATCCTCTTTATATTTTAGTCCCCACAATTTTGGCTAAATAATTCACGAATAAGCAACGGATCTTCTACGATCTTCCTTATTCCTTTTTTTTTAATTACGTCTTAATGACTTTCCTATTTTAATAAAACAATCTATCAGGACTTGTGACTTATGTCTCAATTAATAGAGAATTAATGCGCAGGTGCTGTACCAGGAACGTTAGTGTCTAATGTCATTCGCCGGGTCTTAGTAATTTCTTGACCGATATTATTTATTTTTATCACGACTCCCATACGCCCATTTCATTGTCACCATTTATTCACATGCTCACTGTTCATTTCCCATTTGCATATCCGTAATGTATATCAATTTGTAAAAAAAAAAAAAACGTAAAATAGATTTTCACAAATTTAATTAGGATCGTAGCCTGTCTCGCGCAATGGTGCCTGATAGACAGGATCATTTCTTTTTGTTTTTTATTTATTACTTAATCGTCGATTTGTAACGCATCCAACAGATTGGACGTCCCTTGACGTTAGTGAAAGGAAATACGTAAATAATAATTGTACATTTTCGCTAAATAAGTTCGTTTCCATGTGCGTCGGCCGCGATTCTCGACTTCCACCTCCCGCTGGTCGCAATGCGACTGAGCATCGCATTTCTAATTCAGGAAGTCATTCTTCCTCCATGGTCGGCCGAATACACGATCTGAATTTATAGCATAAATTAAGTAGCAGCGCGTAGTGCGTCTGTGCTAACTCGACTTCACCTGTACTTTAGTTTACTGAAAGCATCTAACGTGATCAGTACGTGTATTAATCCTGTTCGCCGTTGCGATGCTCGAATCGATCGCCATCAACGCAATTTTTTAAGTGGTATACCGATCGATTCAAGAATTTTAATAATCGTAGATCGTCCAATTGAAAATTAAAAATATAAAAAATTTATACGCGAGATAGCACTATGCTTGCGATAGTTTATAAAGTATCGTTATAATTTCATTAATTTTTATTATTAATTTTTCTAATTCGTAATCAGCGCAACGCTATTTGATTATTTATTGAAATTATATGTTATTCGGCATGAATTTCTTTTTTTTCTTTTTTTTTTTACTTGTGTCCGTCGCACGTTATCGTAATCCCGTGACGTCTCTTCGGCGATAAAAAAATTCATCGATTGATACTCATTAATAACGATTGTGCTTAGACGCGTGCACCATCATATTCAGAGGAATGTATAAAGCGCAACGATATTTAGTCAATCTAACTGCGTACGATCATAGAAATGCGCCGTATAGTAGCACGGGAATTGCGTTTATATAATGTTTGTCGCTGAGGAAGAATTGATAAGACCAAGTGGATTCGTTAAGACATCGAAGGCAAACGGTTCGCAGTGAGGCGTACGCTGCCTTGGCTTCTTGTTAACAAACTGTTAAACAGCAGTTCCTTATACAATCCTGATTTTATATATTGCATTTCGAAGCGCAAGAGACGTATCGTATCGCGTGATAATATCCTCTGCTAGCTAATCCGTGCAACAGAGAAAGACCGGTGAAAGAAGTCGGTTCAGTACATTGCGATATCCATTTTTTTTTTCACTTAAGAAACACGATTTGTTCATTATCGACTTAAGAAACATCATCGTACACATTTGATGGAGAAAGTTAATTACATCTGACGCCTTGACTTCGTGTTCTAAGTTAAGAAAAGAATTATTAATGTAAACGTAATCACGACGTTCCGTCTGTTCCTTGTCTCCATAACAGATTAACATGGTGGCGAAGTATAGATGGCAAGGAGAAAGAGGAATAAAAAAATTGTCCAAACTCTGAAAATCAGTCAGCCAGATGACAGCAAGGCTCATATGCCTTATCGCACATTGATTTAGAGCTGTTTTTCTTGTTATCTTTAAGTTGCTCTGAGTTGAATATTTCTCATTGGATACTGCTGTTCCAGAAAATGAGACCTAACTCATTCTCCTTTTCTTTAATTGTCACGGGATAGCGTGTTGGAGTGCGTCACGACGTATCGAGATCATCGCCGGTTAAATCACATACCAATAGTATTTATACTGAGTATGAATTCAAATTGGAAAACAATCGCGTTATCTATTCAGAGTTTTGTCGGACGTCTATCTTGTAGTTTCTAAATTTTTCTTTGTCTTCCGTTATCGTGGTTATCCGCGACTGTGACTTCTCCAGTGATAGACGCTCCCGAAAAGAGCTCCGGCGAACTGTAATGACAGTGTGGTGGTACTTAGGCAACCTCGAGAACAAAGGAAGTGCCAAAAGAAACAAAGGAGGATGCCAGCCACGTTAACGTATCCCATATACGCCGGCATTGAGCAACCGCCTCCTAGACGAAGAGCCAACACCTGGAATGCACGAAGAAGATCATCTGCGATTCAGGAACACGCAGCTGCTCGTCTAGGACGTCTCTCTTTGGTAGAGTCTCCGGTAAGAATCACCGTCTGGAAACAGCAATCCATTATTGTTATTATTATTATTAGTTTGTCTCTTGGCAGTCTGAAGATAACGTAGAACGAAAAAGAGACCCTGATCACTTCGATGATTATTATTGATCTATTAATCTGGATCACTGGGTGCTCATTATCTCAATAACTGAAGTAAATGCTATTCCAGGAATTCTGATTGTGGATGAGGTTACTTATGTAAAGGACAGTAATAGGCGTGGCGTGTGAATGCATGTATCAGGCTTCTTAATCCTCCTGTTGTTTGAAATCTCATGCTTTTGCCACTGGATCACATTGGAATCGAACTCTTCGATTCGTTCATATAAGATATAATCATGATTCTATTAATATGATTGTCATTGATATCAATGATTAGAAACTGGTATTTATTTAATCCATCGCGAATATCCTTGATATTTGACTGTAAGAGAAGGACATCTTTTTTGAGATGAACAAACCACTACTCACTCTCAGGGCCATGCTACTGACCTACAGATCTACCGTTTACTCAAAAACAACAGTACCAATATAATGGCTGAAACGTCCCAAGAATGACACACAAATATAAAATACGACATGGGTATGATAAACAGCTGAAGGAACGCGAAGCGCATGAGAATTTCTTTAGAAAGAGAAATTTATGTTAGTCCGCATATAGCGGCAGCCATTGTCACTCAATAGGCAAGGCCATTCGAAAATTCGTAATCACGTGCTCCGATTTTACTTAACGGAAATGGCCAATTTTTTCAATTTACAATTAAAGAAAATATATTAAACCATATCCCGTAATCGTACCGTATAAATTGAGCTTAAGGCACAGTCAAAGATCCTTCCAGAATATACGAAAAAGTATTCATTTGTACGAGGTAGTGCGAAAGGTGGCGGCCATATTTCTATTTTAGTGTGTCACATCCGTCCCGCTCGTGTTACTAGACACGGAGTGGGGTTAAGACGGAACAGGCTTCTTGATGGCAGATAATATAGTGTAATTCGCGATTATTCCGAAAAACTGTGTTGTCGACTGTTGGCCCACGCTCTACAGCACCTAACGTTAATGGCAGAGGAACATGAATACGGATACAGTCCCACGCCCGGTGTCGACGGAGATCCCGTACGTAGCACATTTGACAGTTTGACAAGTACAGGTTGGGTTTCCAACAGCAAGTGCCAAGGGCTCGATTTTTTTCATCATGTCCACGCACAGCATTTTACTCGTACCGCCTTCTACTGTACTGATAATTTATTATCGTTTCGTGTACACTACTATCTCATAGTTGTATCTCAATAATGTCTATTTCTAATTAGCTTTCGTTGCCAATGACTTTTGACTAAACTGTTCACTCATATCCACTGTATATTCTCGTATCTCATATTTCTGTCTTGCCAGAAATATAATTACTGCTGCCGTTACTTATCGATTACGATGCATTGCTATCAGTTAATGATATTTCTTTTGTTTTTACGTTTCTTCGGCATTTTATTTTACATGTTTTTTCACAAGTTCTGTATATATCTATATATACTTCATTATACCTCATGGCTTCATGGTGTGTTGGCAGAGCAACAGTGTGATCATTTTAAATGATTTTATCGTTTTTTAACTCGTGACTATGTAACGATTGAAATTTATTATTTCTTCTGAATGTTCATCGTTCTCTTGCATTTTTTCGTTAAATTTTCTTATCGCTCGTTAAATTTCATACTTCTGTTGCCATAACCCCCATAACTATGGTGCTATTGCGTCACAGTGTATTCTTGATAACACCCGTTCAAATAGATGTTATTATGAACCAAAAAAATGCACTAACCAAGACACATTGTGAGATCATGTATCAATTTACTTCGAAATTGTCGATGTTGAATTTTGAAATGGGAATTTTGATTCTTTGAACATGCTCTAATAAAATTATATGTATTTTAGAGAGATGAGGCAACAAACAGGCTGAGGTTAAAAGTCATAGCAGGACACCAGCTTGCCAAGAAGGATATTTTTGGAGCAAGCGATCCGTACGTACGAGTCGACTTGAACACCATAAATGGCGACGAAACGGTGGATTCGGCCCTTACGAAAACTAAAAAGAAGACACTCAATCCTGTGTGGGAGGAGGAATTTATTTTTCGAGTAAGTTTCCCGAACGATTGTAAAATACATATTTTCCAATTAATTAACAATAACTCACGCAGGTGAAGCCAGCCGAGCATAAACTGGTGCTACAAGTGTTTGATGAAAACCGATTGACACGGGATGATTTTCTTGGAATGGTGGAGCTGACTTTAATAAATTTACCGAAAGAACAAGAAGGACGGGACATTCCTGCTAAACAGTATATTCTACGACCGCGTAGGTAAGTTCCTACGAGGCTCCAGGCTTTTTTTCTCACACTGTTGTTTACTCTTGAATAGCGCAATACTCGAGATTCGCTTCTGCTCTGCTAGAACCTCAAACATTCGAAATTTCTTGTGCATGCACAGGTGATAGTCACTTTTTTTTTTTTAATAATTTAAAGTACAAATTTCGAGTACAAATGCATGGCACATTAATCATCTCTCGAGTAATCCTAATCGCTATTATTTACTTTTATACTTGATTTGCACACTGCATAATTAATAACGTGCGAGGACATGGCTTAGTAATCATTCCAGTCAGCGATCCAGAGTCAAAGGCACCTTGGAGGTCTACCATGCATACATATCGGATTCCCCAGGGATAGACACGGGAGAGGGTGAGAATGCTCCAGATTCTGGCGGTTGGGAATTGTTGGAACAACCAACCCCAACATCAAACAACAGTCCCGTCGAGCAACCCGCAGAGGTATAAAAAATAATTTCTTTTCTACATGAATGTAAGAAAAGTACTGATGATTATTTTTTAATATTTTTTTTATTCCCGTACAGGCTGTTTTGGTAAACGGTCCTTTACCGCCAGGTTGGGAAGAGAGGCAGGATGCAAATGGCCGAACGTATTACGTCAATCACGTAGCTCGGTTCACGCAATGGGAAAGACCAACAGTCACGTGAGTAATATTATTTGTTGATCTATCAACATAACCGTGAAACAGCAGAGAAATCCCTCGGGTGCGTTAAATAATAAATATATTTTTTTTTAATCAAGGAATGTGGCGAGGGTGGATGGTGTTACACATGAGCAACGAAATTTGGATACAGCTGCTACTGAATTCCAGAGACGATTTCACATTAGCGTAGATGACGCAGAAAGTAGACACAGTAGAACATCCGCTATTAGTCAGGTATGTTATCTTCGTATTCCTTCATGTTCTCTTTGTGAATCTTTGTCGATATTAACAAGCAAAAATTGGTAGAAGGACAGGTTGAACAACTAGTTGTTTTTTTAATACTATATGCTATACATAAAATTTGGATAAACCGGTACATGACATTATGACGATCTAGTGGGAGCTGAATTAACTTAGCATGCAATTGCAGCATTCTAAAATTACATCCTGCATGCGTGGTCCATATAACATATCACTGCCTAATCTAGTGTCACTAACCTATTCTATATCTAAAATTAGTGTCATGTATCGACTGATGTGACTACTTTGAAAAAATTATAGTTCCCTAGTCTAAAGAAGGGAATACAAATTTATTCTAACTCAATTGATTAATCTTGGCTCTAAATTTCAATATTTAATTGAGCCAGAGTGGCAATTAAATTGTGGTAACCAAGCAGCATGCAGTATGTAGAAAAATTGTGCATGTGTGTATAAGGATGGTGAAGTCCCTCGTGAGGAGGATGAAGATTCTGAAGAGACGAGGCATGATAATGAGGGTGGTGAAGGTGAAGGTGAAAGTGGGGTTGGGTTTCATGGGGATGCATCTTCTGATTCCGGACGCTCTGTCGATCAGCATGGCTACCTGGCTGAATGTGATGACCAGGTATTATCCATTAATTAAATCACTACCTACTTTGCTTTTCCATCTCCATGAGCTTTCTTACAAAAATCATGCATCCCT
The DNA here is from genome assembly GCF_000341935.2 of Cephus cinctus. Classification (NCBI taxonomy): domain Eukaryota; kingdom Metazoa; phylum Arthropoda; class Insecta; order Hymenoptera; family Cephidae; genus Cephus; species Cephus cinctus. The sequence continues at coordinate 222,517 of NW_014333573.1, forward strand.
TGTTGGACTTATAAGAGATTGAATCCTGTAAAGCATGCGGCAGTTGATTAACTTTTTGTAGAAAAATTTCCTGTGCTGTGCTTTAGCCATTCTGCTAAATGATATATAATTGAGTGAATGCGAATCAAGAACCTTGTCAAACTTATTTCTATAGAGTGACGACAACGTAGACAGTCCTGCAGGTTCCAGGAGATCATCGGAGCAGGTATATATTTTATATTTTATGTGTAGAATCAATACCCCATTTAATTTCATAATGATATGCTACTTTCTTTGTTCTAGATTGAAAGCCCTAAGGTACCCACTGTGCCAGCACCCAATGGAGATGGTTTACCACCAGGGTGGAGTATGCAGCTAGCTCCAAATGGCCGAATGTTCTTCATCGATCACAACGAACGTGCCACCACTTGGGTAGATCCTCGAACAGGCAGGGCTAGTCCTATGCCTAGTCATAATGCACCGTCAGCTACCCCTAGGAGTGATCTTGATCAGCTGGGACCACTTCCTGAGGGTTGGGAAGAACGTGTCCATACGGACGGCCGTATATTCTTCATAGATCACAGTAATTTCGATCACTTGAAAAAAATAACATCATATAAGAAATATTCAAATTAATATTTTATTATACTTTCATCCAGATACAAGAACAACACAATGGGAAGATCCTCGAATGTCCAATCCACAGATTGCTGGTCCGGTTAGTATCTTATTAATTAATTTAATCATTGCTATTACAAAAGTCATGCATTTCACAATAAAATAATTTATTTTAGGCTGTACCTTACTCAAGGGACTACAAACGCAAATACGAATATCTCAAATCTCAATTAAGGAAGCCTGTGAGTAAATCAAATAATTATTGCATGAGATTTTAACTTGTCTTTTTATTTCAAATTGATTGAATCTCTCCATATCTTGTGTACAGAGTAACGTACCAAACAAATTTGAGATTAAAGTGGGCAGAACGAACATTCTGGAGGACTCGTACCGTATAATCAGCTCAGTAAACAGGGTGGAAATTCTCAAGACAAAATTATGGGTAGAATTCGAAGGCGAAGTTGGATTAGACTACGGTGGTCTTGCAAGAGAATGGTTTTTCCTACTTTCCAAGGAAATGTTCAATCCGTACTATGGACTCTTCGAGTATTCAGCAATGGATAATTATACACTTCAAATTAATCCCTTCTCGGGCGTCTGTAACGAGGAGCATCTCAACTATTTCAAGTTTATTGGGCGTATAGCCGGAATGGCAGTTTACCACGGAAAGTTACTAGACGGTTAGTATATTCTATACAGATTCTCATCAAACTCGAAGGACTCTTTTTGCCAATTGAGATTGACTCCGTACACGAATAACGCGTCTCCAGGAAGACGTAGGATCTTCAATATTCGTCTAATACTTACAGTATGTTCCAATAGTTGATAAGAGTCATTCACTTCTTCCTCTTTCAGCCTTTTTCATAAGACCCTTCTATAAGATGATGCTGGGCAAGACAATAGACCTGAAGGACATGGAGAGCGTCGATTCAGAATATTACAATTCTCTCCTCTGGATAAAGGAAAATGACCCCAGCGAATTGGAGTTGACCTTCTGCGTAGACGAGGAGAGTTTCGGACACACCTCCCAGAGGGAGCTTAAGTTAAACGGTGCGAACATTCCTTTAACGGACGAGAATAAAGATGAGTACATAAGCCTTGTGATACAATGGAGGTTTGTCTCACGAGTCCAAGATCAGATGAACGCCTTCCTCGAGGGTTTCAATGCCCTCGTACCACTGACCCTGGTCAAGATCTTCGACGAGAACGAATTGGAACTTCTCATGTGTGGTATCCAGCATATAGACGTTAAAGATTGGAAGCAGAACACCCTCTATAAGGGTGACTATCACGCTAATCACATAACCGTCCAGTGGTTTTGGCGTGTTGTACTGTCATTCAGTAACGAGATGCGAGCAAGGTTGCTTCAGTTTGTTACTGGAACGTCCAGGGTGCCGATGAACGGTTTTAAGGAGTTGTACGGCAGCAATGGACCCCAGTTATTCACCATTGAGAAATGGGGTACTCCGAATAACTATCCCCGAGCTCATACATGGTGAGTCAATTAAAGTAGCTACCTACTCTCTCTTGCTGCATTACGGTTCATTTATTATTAAATCTCTAATGATATATTTCTGTAAATTCTTCTTTCTTTCAGCTTTAATCGCATCGATCTACCACCTTACGAAAGTTATCAGCAGCTGCGGGACAAGCTGATAAAGGCGATCGAGGGTTCGCAGGGATTCGCAGGGGTTGATTAGCGCGAGATACCCTTTTTCATGATGATACCTGTAATATAATGTACATACGTAGGAAGAGAGAGAATGAAGTATATATATATTCACACATATATATATACATATATATGTATATACGTCTATGTGCACGGACACACGCGACACCCGCTCACGCATTTATCCTCACAATGGCGACATTACGTTAACACGGATTACGTAACATGAACTCACGTAGTATAAACGTAAAAAATAAGGCGGCGTTATGAGGACACGTAGGATTGTGATACGTGACGTCACAAGCAACGAAGCGATCCTCGTGTATTCCATTGTGAAAATCTACGAGGATCTCACGCAAAATTCATTTGGGGAATTTTTTCTCCTATCATTGGCTTTGCTTTTTCTACGGTTTCTCCATTTTCTTTTTGTCTCTTAACGTTCTGCTGTGTCCTCCCGTTTGTCTCACTGTCGGTTTGTCCTGTTCTGTCTGTCTGCATATCTCTCCGTGTTCTTTCTCCCCTAATATGATACGAGAACGGCGCGCGCGTTACGCTTCTCCGTAGAATGAACTTCGGCCCTTCCGTCCTTTCTTCGTGTTTCTGTTTTCTCGAACGCGAGGCAAGACTTTTTGCGCGCACTAGTTGTACATAAAAAATTTATAAAAAGAATAATAATTCGCAGGATAGCGACGCCCGCATTCGGCTGTTGTAATTGTATTGCGCAGTACCCTGAGCTAGAGACGCTTTTCGCTTTCACGACGGAACGAAAGAAACGCGCGCCATTTTTAATTCGTGAGTTGTATGATGATTAGCGATGGCAGAGAGGAATACGTATTTATTGAATGAGAAGTCGCAGAATTGTGAACGGTGTAAGAAAAGAAGCGACGTAATTAGGAATCGTGGCTCGCCCTTTACTTTATATTTACTTTTTTGGCTTTGATATAATTTTTCGAAAAACTTGTTATTACTCTCGCTCTGCTGATTTTTACATAGACGAGCACGCATTGCACTGTTATGACTATTCGCTTAACTGTCCGGCCAAACCCTTATTTTTTTTCTCTTCAATGAACTTCGCCCTAGGATACAATATAGTATTTATCGTAGCCGCGTATCAAGGCTAATGAATGATTTTTCGTTATAAGACAAAGTGTCGATTGATTAATTAATCTCTCAGGGGAAGGATGGATTTATTGATAAATTACTGACGATACGTGAAAATATTTTGCGTGAAGGACGTTAACATTCCATCCTGACTTTATGTATATTTCGTTATTTTCTAATCAATGAAAAAATACGTCCCCCACGTTGACCACGTAATGTCTTAAAGATTATAGAGAGAACAAAGCGAATACATCTAATTATACGCGTAAACGCTTGTTACACTTCCGTCCTTTAACAGTTTGCGATTTGGCGACACTTTGCATATCTTCTACACATGTCTTTCTTTTATCTCTCCACTCTACTCAGGAAACTACTTCGTTTTACTCTGCTTCTTTACTCACAGTCCCATTTACCGCTTTCTCTTCTATCTTCGTACGGATTCTTCTGCAATCTAAGAAGGAAAGAGAGTACTATACCTATACTATAAGAAAAACCTTAAGATATACTTCTAGGAAAGACTTTAGAGGCCACTAGGGCACGTACTAGGTTGTATCCTTTGAGCCACCGCCGTCTCTTTTTATTCCCAATTGCAAAGGAAATAGCTAAAGACGTGTGTCTGTTGGATTTTCTAATGTTTTCTTTGGATTTTTATTCAATACGGAATGACCTGTTGGTCGAACGAAAACTTTATCGGGTTAGAATTATGGCGATATAAGTTTTATTGAAAAAATCAGGTAAACTTTTTGCTTCGACATGCGTGTAAATATCATGGAATGTAGGGAGGAACGTGGATTAAGATCAGAGGAGGTGGTGGAGGATGAAAAAGAATATTAAAGAAAAATAAAATGAAATAAAAGAATGAATAAGACAAAGGATGTATAATAATATTAAGTAGAGGGACTTTCCAGGGTCCATCGACTGCGCCTGTAAAGCTATTGATGAATTGATGTTTGAGTGTCCATAGGAATCTAAATTATTACATTATTACTATTTACTATGTTAATAATGATAATATGGTGACGTTTCGGAGCACGCATATAGTGCATTAGATATTGTAATAAATTAAGCTAAGGCTACGAGATGATGATGCTGATTTCCTTCTTATATGCAACACATATTATGTTACGCGAGAATGAAGCATACGCAAATAAAAGTATATTGGAAATTATAAGAGAATATCAGAGGAAGACATTCTTACAGCACGTAGAGATCCAATATCCAAGACTTCAGTTTGCCTGCAATCACTTTAACGTTAATATAATTTCTCATTTGCATTAACCTAGGTCACGAATGAATCATCTCATCTCATTTCCTCTTCATCTCATCTGATCCCATCTATCTCCTTTTCAGTAATATCTTATATCTGGAAAATCATAACACTAACGATCATGCTCGTTCCAGGCACTACGCTAGTCAAACGGTCAACCATTATTTCCAACGGAGTTCAAAAGAGAAAATGCAGAGTCGTTAAAAATAATTCTACGTGAATAAATTAATCGTGAATCTAGTAAAGAGGATAGAATTATTATAAAAAAAAATCGGTGACATCCAAAAAGAACTTTATTTGATTTCGTGATTTTCTAACCGGTCTCCTGTTTCGTGAACGAACTCAGAGGATTCTGGTCGCCGGCGTTAGATGGCAGTGCGGTCGGTCACATCCGCAGAATCAAAAAAGACAGCTGGGAAGTGTAACATCCACACATCGATTCGGTGGTGGTCCGTTGGTCGCGTCGCGCGAAGAATATATCCTGTGTGACGTGCGATTTTTTTGCCCCCTCCCAAAGGTGAGAAAAGCGTCGGGGAGACTCGAGAGATACATCGTGGTGTCTCGAACGCGCGTCTGTAATTCCTTTTTCGTTTGATCCCTTAATAGACCCTACCCCGTAAACCGACACAGTCACGTCTTTCTCGTAGTAAACGACGAGAGAAAAGAAGAAAGAAAATCCTCGCTGGAATTGTGATCCTGTCCTGTGTCTCTTTCGTGTGAAGCAAGAAAGCTGTTTTCGCTTCGAAGAAAGTGACTGCCCAAATAAGGAAAGGAAGGACTTCAAAACGGGTGAAGATTCGGTTGGACTTGCGAGGGTGATTTTCTGTTATGCTGCCCTTCTCGTCAGCCCTTCTTGGTCTTCTACAATCCTCCTGGTTATCGTCCCGTAATACTGGAAACGAAAGGATCCCGCTGCACGATAATTATCAGCTGCATCTATTCGTATCGACTGCATCGGTAAGTGTCATTTTTCGATTTACATTGTCTTTTTATGTAACTGGACAGCCTTTTCTCCTTATCCCTCTTTCTCTGTCTCTCCCCCTTCTCTCTCTCTCTCTCTCCCCTGCACCTACACGGGGTTCATTTACCCCGCAGTCAGATAGAAGCAAATGGCTTGCGGGTTGATGCTCCTGCCTCTCACATAGAAAGAGGACATATGTCCATTCTGTGGTTTCCATTAAATCGCACCATCGATGATCATACAGAAATGTCCTTAAATTCTATTCGAATCGTGAGGAGGAAGCATTATCGATGAACCTTAGCAGGAGTCCTCGACAGCCGTGGTTACTACCCTTACTCGAGTTTTTTTTAAAACTAATTCTCTTGACGCTATCGATCTGCCTAGTAGGATTAAACGTAAACGGGCATTTTCGGTGGAACCTAAATTATAGATTCCTATAAAAACCCAGGTCATTTCTCATAAGTCGTATTGAATTTCAGGCAAATTACTCTTATCGTGAACTTAATTCGTTCCCTGTGTTCGGTCGATTCTCCTGCTCGTTCTATAGATATTCTCCAGACCGAGGATACTTACTTTGCTCGTGAAAAATTCGTTTAAATCTCTCGTGAGTGCCTCTGCATTATTTAACATACGATCGAATTTATTCTCTCGCTGTATATCGAACTTGTGAAAAACTTTACTCCATTGCTTGTTTCTCCATTTCTATACTTTTCTACGCTATCTTGTACGGTAAGTACAAACTACAAGGTACCGATACTCTCTCTCTCTGTCTCTCTGTCTCTCTCTCTCTCTCTCTCTCTCTCTCTACGCCTCCTAAATTCGAAACTGCAACGAGAGATGGGATCAAAGTTCCACGATCATTCTCAGCTGTCAAAAGTATCTTCAACCACTTCCGGTATATCCGTATCAGGATATGCGCTACGCTGCTGATGAATAAAGGAGGTTTAAGGTTTACGCATTCCTGCGTACGCATCCTGAAGAGACCCTTCTTTACTTGAGACCATTCTACGCGGTTACTCTATCTACCCTGGGCACTCTGCTACAGGGCCATTCGGAATACATGGCAGCATTATAGAGATCCACACAAAGGACCGTTCCTCCCTTCTAAAGCCTAGCCCTTTATTTACTCAAATTAATACGACGGCATTCCTCGCGACCCGCAACCATCGCTGCCTCGCTAATCATTCCAATTAGCCCGAATCAATCCGTCATATTATGACAAAATTTGCCAGTATAACTCGGCAACGAGCACAGCCACAGGAAGATCCAATTATAATTGGTAAAGATTTTACCGCGATAACTAACCCTCCCCCCCTGCCGCCCCTCGCTATTATTCACGTTATCCCAGTACCACGTCGTCAGCCGAGAAATCGTACGAAACTGTCTAGAGCAAGGTACAAAATGAAAATCGATCGAAATATTTAGCGAATATTCAAAATCGATCCTATACACGTCCAAAATACCTTCGGTATATTTCGAGATTAATAATAACAGCTTCGAAATTTCTAGGCTACCCCTTCATTTCCAAATGGCTGACGGCATTACACGAGTACTCCGAATATACCTCCAACTTACTCTCCGATTCCGTACCGCATGAACTTCGCGTCGTACGTTTCGATCGTACCTGACTTCAGAGCGATCGATTCGTAATTAAAAACTAATATAATATTGATGACGTAATCGGTAGCTGCGAACAGTACCAATGGAGATTAATGGAGACAGGCAAGAGAGTCCATCGCGTTTCCATTGGTTCCTCGAGAACGGCGTTGCGTGTCGAATCTCTGTGACAACACGAAAGATAGAAAAGAAGAAAAAATAAATAAATTTGCTGAAAAACACGCGAGGGATGAAATATATAAATAGGAGGTATAACCGAGAGTCACAACGTTTCCTGAGAAGAAACACCGGAGTCACACTCGGGTACGAGTAGCCAACGTTATCGATCCTGCCTCCGCGCGACACGCATTTTCTTTTTCCTTCTTCCTATCTGTATCCTCCCTTTATTTCGCCCACGTTAAAACCTTCGGGAAATACGCCGAACTTCGTATTGCCTTATACGCCGTGGTCGCCTCTGCCCGAACAGCTAATCACTCGTACACGGCGAATTGGTGTTTCTGCCGTAGTGGCCAACGCTTTGTTCTCGCGCGTTCGTTAAACCTCGTCTGGCTTTTTCTTTTGGATCGGTTCACAACCAGCGACGGAACGGCGCAAATGCCGCCAACGTACCCGCGTATAGGTATCGCTGGTATTAGTCATTGTTTCGTGTAAAAGTTCGCTTAACGTTGGATACGTGGGTTTTCCAAAAATATACTTCACAGGCCCTATATATATATATACACGCGCGTGTATAAGCACGAGCCCCCATAGTGTCGACATGGCTGTGCACACTCTCAATCGTCGGCCGTCAACATCGAGAGCGATCGCAGCCCTGTGCGTCGTAATACACTTTAAAAAGCAAATTTCGTCACCGCAGAACAAACTCGGCTCGCGATAAAGTTTGCGAGTGGCTTTGGCCTTTTCTTTGCTCGTTGTGGGAGCAAAGCTATATACGTCATAGTTCAACATTTTTATTTTACTATCAGTCTCCAATAATTCGGATGTATATGGGCATCGCAAGCGTTCAATGGGATTTTCGTCATAATTTTCAATTCTCTTTGACCTACCTCGATCACTCGGAAATCTCATAGATCGCGAGAAGCGACTGTTATGGTCTAACAAATATTCTCTTAGGATTTAGATGCACGTATAGCATCTGTATCGGGGAATATTATTATTAATATCATGGCCTCTCGTGCACCTTGCTTTTCGCGAATATCCTCAATTTTACGTGTCCACGTCGAGCAGCTCGGAATACTCGGAACGCGGTTAGTCTTGCTATTGTTATCCTTTGTGAGTCAGGCTTTGGCTTAACGCTGTTCGAGCTTTGACGTATGACTTAGATGTATATTTTTTATATTATTTTTAGATTTTGATACATACAAATTTACATGTGTAATTATTGTGCCTCTATATTGGCACAATCGGCTCCTGCAATAGATCCTTCTCTTTATTTATTTCTTTTGTCTTCGCCGTGCGCTCTGCGAAGAGTTGGGTCTGCCTCGTGCTAACCGTGCCGGAGCGTGGCTGTTCGTTTTCACCGGTGTTTACGGGGAGCTCAGGAGAGAGAGAGAGAGAGAGAGAAAAAGAAAGGAGTAGAAAATAAAGATAAACGATAGAGTAAATTCTCGAGGTGTAAGCCCAGCGTCGAGGTCTTAGTCCCGGCATGTATTTCCCACTGTGTAAATTAGCTTAGGCCTTTTCAAAAGGCACGTTTAAAAAAGAGCGCGCAACTGCAATGCGGATATTCCTCTCGGTTCTCCATTGCCGGAGCGAACGCATCGATGGATTCTCTTTCCCTTTATATATATATATATTTTTTTTTTCTTTCACTTTTTTTTTCTTTTTTTCCCCTCTCTCCCTTGCCCGTCTGTCTCATTTTTGCTTAACTCTTTTTATATCTCTCTTCGCGTACCGCCCTCGTGCAGTCTCCACGATTTCTATCAGGATGTACGTACATATCAAATCTTGAGGTAGTATTTTTTCAAAAATAAAATTTCAATTTTTTTCCAAGCCACAGGTCGTTTAAAAAATACCATTCCCTATGCCTAGGTCACTCGGAATTGCCAGCTCGTAGAAATGTACCTTGCGCAAAATTTTTATGATAAAAATACAAATATAATAAAGTGGCATTCGGGTTATTTATACTAATCAAGCAACGATAACGTTATTCGCACGGATTGACGTGACGTGTATCGTATCTGATTCGGTGGTATAAAACGCATTGTATTACCACACTCCATTCTTATGGACTGGCAGCCCCCAATGAGTCTCCCACGTGCGCCGATCGATACCCGTCTTACACATGGATCATAAATACAGTCGCGCGATGTTCTTGAAATTCAGGCAAGGACCGCGACAGGAGATTAGCAGGAGTCAAAGCTACCAAGTGCCGTCCTCTTATCGGTAAGATACAGTCGAGTTCGCGAAGAAAAATATCTTTGAATTTTGTCCCTCCTTTCTTCAGAGTCCCTGAACTCACTTAAACGAGACGGGTGTCTCGTCAGCGTTAACGCCGCGGGCGACGCGTTAACGCCACGCTATTTATCGCTTCCGGATGCTGGCTGGCAGTGACGTTTACGAAGGCAGAGCCCTACTCGGCCAAGCCGACGAACCAAGCAGGCATTCAGCGGGGCTCCGAGGCTTCCCTGTAGCAGCCATCCTCGTCCTCGTCCGCGCTCCCCAATGTATTCCGCATGTACAGAAGTGCTTAGCCAGCGCCTCGCTCGCTTCCCGCAGAATAGCTTAAGCGCAGCAGGCCGACCGACGAGAATCAAGCCCATTCCGTACCGACCCGGATACACGTAAAATCGATGGAAACAGCACCGCGAGGATTTCAAATTGATAATTCAAAATGGGTACCCGGCTACCCAGGATGCCCTGCGCCGCTTCGGGTTTCTCTAGGTACACGTCGTAGCACATAGCGCGGAGAAGCGACGCTGCTGGCTCTGCTGCATATGGGAGTGGTTGACGCGAGGGAAGGGAATTCGTGGGGAGAGAGCGGGGAGTCTCCGTGCCCCTTTTCCACAGCGCCTAACACATGGTTTAGTGTGAGTCATAGGACATGCTGTGGGATCCCATGGAGCCCCGACTGTCTCTTGGCTTGTTGCATTCTCTCGCGTCATGCCCGAGCATCCACTAGACTGCGAAAGAGAGAGAGAGAGAGAGAGAGAGAGAGATCGACATAGAGCACAAGAAGGCAAAGAGGTACTCGTAAACAACTTGTATCTATCTAATACGTAGCTCGTACATGGTAACCTCTATGCTATGTACTTTTCCTACTCTCGACTGTCTGCCAGAGACGCGTGCTTGATTTATTGCACTGCCCGAGCTGTTTGGACGGGTTCATCAATGTCCGTTGCTCCACCCAGCGTTATTAATCCCTGTTTCCTATTTAATGTTACCTTTTTCAATTGGCCGCTGTTTATATGCGATCTCGAACTCTCGATCTTATTTCGTGTATATTTCTCTCCGGCTAACTTCACGCCATTCGATTTCCAATTGACTCGTTGGATTGATATCCGAGGTTCGTGTCCGTACTACTGCGAGGAATTCTTCGGCTCACTCGCTCGCTCGCTCTCTCTCTCTCTCTCTTACCGTCTGCCGGTCCTTCCGGCTTCCTGTCGTTGTCTTCCCTGTCGCCGCGACGTCGCGCGTCTTTCTCCCCTCGCCGACGTCGGCTGGGACCCTCTTGCCAAAAAGCACGAAGCAACGACCAGCCACTTCGCACAGGGACTCGCGACACTTCGCTTCCTCTCGCTCTCGCATCGTAGCAATGTTACGGCGCCTCGCCGCACGGGGCGCTGTCTTGCTACGAGACGCGTCGCCCGTAAACTGCAGGATGCAAAACGTAACTTCGGAAACGATCTGACAAAGTTCTCGCGGTAGGCGGCATTTCATTGATGCGGACGTTTCTTAAATTCATATATATATATATATAATCCCTACATAGCTGTATAGGGATGTTCTTACGAAATGGGATTAAGGGGCGACTCGTCTTTGCCGCTTGGCGATGTAAGCCTATGGGAAGATAGAGTACACAGTGCGCGCGAGAGAGAGGGAGAGAGTGCGAGGAAAGAGAGAGAGAGAGAGAGAGAGAGAGAGAGAGAGAGAGAGCACAAGAAGGCAAAGAGGTACTCGTAAACAACTTGTATCTATCTAATACGTAGCTCGTACATGGTAACCTCTATGCTATGTACTTTTCCTACTCTCGACTGTCTGCCAGAGACGCGTGATTTGTATTCCGCGTACTTCCGCTTCTCGATGCGCCGCACTTCTGGCACACAGCGTCGTCGCGACGCCCACTTCACGCCGGCGAACGCCGTGAAGATTGAGACTCGCGCCTCTCGTTTCTCGGATTCCTCCCGGAAATTGTCTTACTCTCGTCCTTCCTCGATTTTACCTCGACTGTGTAAATACCAGGGATCCGCGAGGTAGAGTAAACGCCGCTGACAGCCACGTTTCCCGGGACAGTCGGGAGAAATTAATTAATCCCCGAAAATAATGTATATACCGTTGTCTACGTGACGTCACCCTCCGTCCCTCATTTGGAAAACTCTTTTCTTTTTTTTTAATCTCGATGAGAAATCGCTCCCCGATCAAAGGTAGAAAGTGCCAGAGTCTTCCTGAAGGAAAGCCAGCAACTTCCTCACACCCTCGAATCGGTTATTATTGTCATTTTCTTTACCCCCCCACCCCACCCCCACCCCGTACTCTGCCCACTTGAATTTATTTTTTGCGCCCTTTCCACAGCCCATTGTGAAAGCTCCCTTAATATTCGTTGAGCCCATTAATCTGACTTGAATCCCTCAGACGGCAGTACCTACGTTCAGAAAATGTCTGATCGGGTTCACCATGAAGAGATTAGCGGTTATCATCCCTCGTGTACCTTACCGTCGTAGGCCTATGGGGGATGCGTGTGCTGCGGATCGATGTGTATCATGGCATTTTGTAACGAGAGAGCGTGGTCAGAAATTGGATTAAAAAAGTAGAGAAAAAGAGAGAGAAAAAAAAATTGTGGGCAAAGTTGTAGGAAAAAGGGCTGAGGAGATAGAGGGGGGGGGGGGGAAAAAAAAAAAGG